>NC_064880.1:50599104-50624104 GCF_929443795.1 Astur gentilis
ATCCACCATCGTACTGGTCTTCTGGGGCTAAATTTAGTTTTCCTGCCCCTTATCGCTACTTTTCATTGCCCTTTGGTGGACGCTTTGGTTGAGCAACCACTATTGTATTCTGAAGAACATTATCAGGACACCATGATCTCATCTTTTGTGCCGCCTTCTGCTCTCCTCCTCTCTGCTAGTGTCCAAGTCAGGGTGATCTGAAATCTCTTGGTGGCCCAGTGGGGAGATTTTTCGCAGTTAAAATAACAGGTAACCCGTAATAGACTTGCGAATTAAGAGTTTGAAAGCATGTCGGGAAGAGACTGTCTACTAAAGCATTAATATTCATGAGTGAGAAATTAATGTCCCTTTCTGCTATTTGAACTATTATTAATTCTTATTATGATTTTGAGAGCCATTATACACATTGATAGGCTAATGAACAGTCATTTATAGAGGGATTTTAAGACAGTTTATTCCTAGGAAGAAAATGCTAGCACTCTAAGACATGCTTCGCACTATTTCAAAACCCTAATTCTTGTTGCTTGCTTTACTGCACATCAGGGTGATTTCTACCTAATCCAGCTGTCTAAAGTAATCTACGATTTCCAATCAATCTTCTCTTTATTTGGCCTTTACTGCCACAGTATCTACAAATCCGTATTCTTACCGACTCTACTTAAAAAACGTCTATAAACAACAATTAGGTGTTTTCAGTGTTTTGGAGCTCTTCTGTATGTTAATAGTCCTGAGGCAAAGGAAAAAAACCTCTTTTCTTCAATATCATTTCCACTGCAGCTGATTCTTTCGCTACGTTGTGCTAATTACTCTGCCTGGTCAGTACTGAGCTGCTAAAAAATTTCCCTTCTTCTTCAAGCTCTTGTGTCTCTGCCTTTTCTGTCTGGTCTTCAAAAATGGGAATTATTAGCATGCAGGGCATGAGTGTGCAGCACAGTTAGAAGGAGTGCTTAAAAATGCCAGAAATAAACCAACCTGATGACGGCTAGGAAAAAGGTAATTAGGACACATTCCCACACTGCCATGATGATTATATCCTTGGACTGGCACAGAGCACCCTTTAGTCAGAGCCATACATTCAGTAAGTAAGACGAAGGGGCCTGAAAACCTATCTGTAGTAGGTAGTAACAAGTTACCAATAATACTTCTTGGGGATTTAGTCATTTAGATAGAAGTTTCAGGAGGAATGAGTACCCAAGAGGTGCCATGGACTCCTTATGCTGATGCTATTTTAAAGATTATGTGAAAAAATCCATAGCAAGCTTAGTATTACTTTTCCTGGATGATGCCATTTTAATTAACATCTCTATTATGTGCATGGGAACAAAATTTTCCAGTACTGTGTATTAGGCAAAGTGCTTGCTCTCCACCTTCAATTTCCCCTATAAATAACTTTAGATATGGCCATAATGTTAGAACAATTTAGATATGACTGAATATTAGAAGATAATTCAGGGCATTATAGAATCTCAGAATTCTGCTCGTCAGGCTGAAGCTGGATAATTACTGTCCATATAGCTTATATTGGAGAATTTATAAATGATAAGTGGAAGGCCACAAGACCTCTGACCTAATACTAATTTTGTTTCTTAGGATTGGGAAAGGAGTTTTTTTTCAAGGACTTTGTCTAGTATATTACTGGCAAGTCATTTTGTGGTATTTTGGATGAAATATGCACTTGTAAAGTGTGCCCAAATGCTGCTATGAAGTCAGGTTCAGCCACACTTAAATTACTTAGCACCGCAAATAGTTCTATTGATTTTCTGGAAGATCAACAGACATGGTTCAACAGATTGTCTGCAAGTAAAATTGTGCTTCATGTGAGTAAGGTGGTAGAAGTGCCAATAACTGAAACACTTAATCACCTTATTTACAGAATTCAACCCACATGGCCATACAAACTTATGCCAGGACTTCAACCACTGAAACCAAAAAAAATCTACCCCCAAAATCTGTTGAGAAATATTAGCAGGTAAATGTGTTAGTTGATTTTAAAACTTCATTTTAATTGAACTAGTTTTGTCGAAAGGTCTCGGGCAGAAGGCATGGAAAAAAAAGAAATTTCTCTACTACAGTCATCTATGCAATGATGGCTGACATCCACAGCATAGGAAATATTCAAGTACCGACTAGTCCTTCCAGATCTTTTCAGCTGGAGAAAGCTGTATAGACTGTGCATCTGTATAGACAGTGCATCTGTCCAACTGCAGTTACAAAAAAACCCCACTGATATTCCACAAAGGAAAATTCCACCCAGTTCCCAAAGCTGCAACATCTGTCTCTGGTTTGGAAGGCTTGAGTTCAGGTCTTTGATTTTCTCTGCAACAGGTTGGAAAGATTACTACATTGGAAAGATTTTTTTCAATGAGGTCCAGTGATTATGCCTTCATTTCAGTTCCTTATCTCTAATATGAATTTAATAGGTGTCACGTAAGTACTGTAGATAAATAGGTGATTTATTGTTTAAAATGCACCCACAGAGACAGACGTATATGTATCTATATACTCTAAATAGAAATCCTTTTGCCAGAATTATGATCCTTCTGCAGTTTTCTGAATGAAGGTATCTCTTACTGCTGTGAGTTTCCCACTAAAGGCAGATGAATACAGGAATGAGATTAATAAAAACGTAGTGCTGCAAAATCTGACTTGCAAGCTTTCAAGTGGAATCCACAACCTCATACGAGGTATCTCAGGCCTCACTATGAGGAACAAAAACCACGGGATCCACATCAGCCACCAGGTCCCTGGAGAAGGGACAGCATTTGTAGGACACCAGACCTAGTTAGCACACGTGGCATAGGTCCTGGCAATGCCCCCCAGGATCAAACCTTCCGAGACACTTAGGCAAAGTAATTCCCCATGGCTGGAGCTCAAGGTTTTTGACGCTAGCAGAAAAAGAAGCATTTCTCTGTACGGGGAGAAGTAGAGCCATAGGCACCTAAAATTCTTCGAAGGCCGCAATTGCAGCATCTAATTAGCTTATGCACCTTCAGGGATAGATGGCAGCTGAATAAGGTTTTTTTTCAGAATTATAATGGTGAATTTAAGTGCCTAGACACTACCTAAGGTCCACATTAGATACTCATATAATTTTGGGGTTTTTTTCAAGATCTGGATTTCTTTTTTTTTTTTTCTTGGTTTTTTTTTTTTGATTGCTCTGATAAGCCATTAACACTTTTTTCAACTGATTTCACACATATCCTTTCGATATATCAATTAGGGTCTCCTGGTGCATGCTAAGCAGAATTCACAATGTCGTTCCTATCAATCCTATAATGTTATGTGTTACTCTACTGTATGGAAACTGAAGACGGTTATTTAGCATCTTACACATGATAGAGTTTTATAACATTTTTGGTTATTGAAAGATGTTAGATAAAAAATTTATTACAGTTTTGCTGGTATGAGATACTGGTCTTTACTGGTCTTGTCTGACAAAATCTATGATGATAACATAGCAAAGCAGTAAACTCTTCTTTCATGAGAACGATAGACTTTTTTTAAACCCACAACAGCTAGCAGTGCTATCAGTAGTTGTCAGTCCTCTCCATGATGGTCAGTTGTCTTCATCTCCAGGATGGCTGGCACCAGTCAAAAGGTTTTCTCTGAGCTTGGGCTTTAGTGCTGCTTCAGAAAGGTCCTCCAAGAACACGCTGCCTGTGTGGCTTGAGACAACACGTTGCAGAAACTCACATCTATCTGGGCAATGATCACGCTTCGGTCTTCAGCAGGCCATAGCAAATTTTGCACTGAATAATGCAGCTGTTGAGGAGTTTGCACGGAAGCTGTCTGCACCAAAATCAGGCAAAAAAAACTGTGTCGGGAGGCAATAAGCAAATCTAGTCATCGATACATAATCATGATCAAAGAACAGAGCTACACGGGTTGAAAACACAGTGTAGCAAGGACCTGCTCTGAACTACTATGCAGTGTTATGAAAATAGTAGCTGGGAAACAGAAAGGAAGTAAATACATTCATTTATTCTGACAGTCATAACATCCTTGTATCATCTTGGTGGAAAGTTACAAAAGATGTCTAAAGAGATTTTCAAAAGACATCTAAAGAAACCTCACTCGAGGCTTACAAAGAACAAGGCTCAAGGCCAACTCGTCTTGGAAAGACAAGTCAGCATATTGCACTGTAAGAAATCCATGACAGTCTCTTAACATCATCACGTAATAGGTTCCTGAGAAACCAAATCTTATCAGTCTCTGGCATTATGCAAATTTCTGTCATAATCTCAATCTGTGGGCTTCGAGTCCTAATCAAACTGCCTTCAGATTCACAGTTGGCGAGCCTCCTATTGAAATCGTTTTCCTATCCTCCATTTACTTGTCCAAGGAAGTTTTGGGGCTTGGCATGGCATCAGAAAGCCTCAATTTCATGTGAACATGGTGATTTATAAACAAATCCAAGGTCACCACAATATATCTCACATAATAAATCATAATTAATACCTTTTTGTCCAAATCCAAGTATCAGAAGGCAGTAGAAATCCATAAACTAAACGTGAACAGAACAAAAAATGTGTGGAAATGAGAAGAATTCAGAAGTTGAGGTGCAACTCTTTAAAAGGTTTCTTAAAAAAAGGAACGGTTTTGTGAGTAGAGTAATCTCAGAGATATCCATCCGTGTAAATATATGGATATGTGTATGGTATATCTGTAGACGTATGTATTCTCCCAAGCACAGTAACACTAACAATAATAATAACAGCTCATTCAGAAAGTGGTACTAGGTATTTTCACTGGAGATTGAGAGCTATTAAATCCATTTTGAAAAGCTTTTTGAAACCTTATCTGGAATGTTGTGTGAAATTCGGATTCAAGAATGATTAACTGATACTGGAATAGAAAGAAAAAACACTCACATTTTAGAAGAGATGTTAAGATGATATAGGACACAGGGAGACTAGAAGAGAAGGCTTCTAATCTATAAGTGTTAATAAAATACAGACAAAAAGTGTATATGATCAGCCAGAGTGAAACCAATAAGTACAAAAAATAGATGAGAAAGCGCAGTTTAAACTAAAGAACTGTATTCCACAAGAGAGGGGTATAAACTGGCTACAAATAAATTTAAGCTGTACCATTCCCAAACATTGTAGCTTCCGCATTCTAGCACAGTCTCCGCTCAAATTCGAGGCAGTAAGAAAGCGTACCTCCACCGAAGATGTAAATGGGGGCTGTCATATTTGTAATAGCACCAAACTGGTAATGAAGGAGGTTCATTCCAGGCTTTTTGTTCCCAGGAGGTGTCAAGGAACAATATGCCCCAGTAACCTCCCTGTGCTCTTTCAATGACCTTCCCTTCACAGTTGAAAACTGTTTCTGCTCAACAGCATTTTTAAATAGATCTTTCCAGGTCTGGAAGCAACTGTTTTAGGAAAAAAAAATAAAATTGGAGGGCATGCCTATGAACAGATTTTTTTTCTTTTGAGGTGAAAAATAGCCCAACATGCTCAGAAATAAAGGGCATTGAAAAGAAAATTAGTGGGTAAAACATTTCTTCCTATTTTTTTTGTTGCTTAGAAAGTTTTAATTAAGTTGTTGGAAGGGAAATGAAAAGAAAATCTACACATGAAGGTTTAGCTCCTCGGCAGGGCTTTGCTCTGTGAAGGATGCCTGGTTAACACCTGTCCACAGGGAGCCTGATTCTAGAGTGACTTTGCTTTTTTTTTCTTCTTCTAAATATAAGCACCTGCCTTTAAAACAAGATACTTTGCAATATTTACTAGTCCTTTTCTTCTGTTAGCGTACAATTCTATTGGGCTACAAAGAACACTTCATAAAACTCTTAGGTGTGCACTGAAATAATATTTTAACTAGGTTTTTCCCCCTCGTGAACTTTACCTAACGCAGTGTTCCAGTGACACCATCTAATCAGTTCATTTACTTTTTGAGGAGAAGCTGAGGAACCTCACTGAAAGGGTTACACCAGTGAGGAAATTTGCTTTAATATTAAAGGAACAGAAAACCTGTATAATTTCATCTTCTAAATATGGTGGAGGCTTTACAATTAGCATCAAAGGAAATGAAAAAGTTTTAAAAGAATTTGTACTTGGATTTTGCTTTAACGCAAAAGTTTGCACGGGAGGGATATATTCTCCCCCAGCTTAGTCTTTTTTGTTATCATAGTTACAATTTTTTTAGCATAGTGGAAATTTTATTGCGGATGCCTGGCCTGTCTCTTAACTCATGCTAATTATATTCATAATTAAATGTTAAACAAGAATTGACTAGGCCAACTGGCTTGCACAGGTGTTTGTGATATGAATGGTTTAATGCTTACACCATAAATTATTGGATACAGATCTGCAGTAATCTGCTCAGTGAGAACCTTTTTCAAGAACTTTGCCATACACGATAGGTCCAGCGTAGCACTTTGAAGCCAGGACTTGCAAATAGCACTTACTAGAGAGCATTATGGCAAAACTGTGACTCGCCCGCTATTGCGCAAGGACTAACAAGGCTAAAGTGTTTTTCGGGGCTCTTACCTGTCATGGGACACAGGTCCTGCTCAGAGCATTAAGGGAAGCTGGAGGAATCGTTGGACGCCTGGTGGAAATGTCATCTGGGAAGCAGCGTGCCTCACTTCAACTTGCAAAAAAAGTTATTTATATTTGTAACTGATTAATCGCTGAGGCTCCAGTAACTCTCTGTTAGCTTACACCAACTGCCGGTTGACAGAGTGCGGAATCAAAACCTTGCAAATGGAAAAAGACATGGGTTTCAGTTTGCTCCTCTTCTGCTTACTTTTGGGGCATGGCAAATAGTGTATTTATGTAATTTAAATTTGATCTGTGGCTGAGAAACTCTTTTCGTAGGGGAAAGAAAGGGCAGAAGGAAGAAGCAAGCCAACCTGAGTTCATATGTGGGTTAGCGTAAGAGAAACTCGTAGAGAAAATCAGGCAGGAGAGAATGGTGAAAGAGAAGACAAAGAGAAACTGAGAAATCTGAGCAACAACACTGGGCAGAAAAGAGGAGGAAAAAGAGAGAGAAGGAGCACTTTAGTGACTGTGACAAGATCTCCGTAACCTGGAGTGTTTGTGGGAGGCAGGGGGAGAGGAACTTCTCACGAAGGTTATCTGAGGCTCTTGACAAAGTGAGAATTGGCACCCTGGGTTTGAGGGGAAAAATGTTTCATCAGGCTTGCGAGTGAAGCTTCCACTCGGGGAAAGTAATAACAGGAGGAGAAGCAGCCTATAATGCCCCAGTTACACAATTTCAGAGGTGCAAAAATGGAAGAGATGAGGGGGGGGAAAGTGGGAAGAGAAAACCAAGAAGAGGGAAAAGAACTTTCAAGAAGAAGAGAAGGGGAAGCTGAAAGTAATCGCCTGCAGTGCTGCGCTGTCTTCCTCTCTCCATACACCTTCTTACTATCTAAAAGTTGCTACCTTCCCCAGATAAGAGTAACACCACACATCTCTGCGTGGTGGCACGTTGGGTCTGAAGCAGCAAAGAACAGCATGGTAAAGTCTTGGCGAAAAAAAGATGACAACTGATTTCTTCTCTGGTCCTCGTCATGCAGATATTTGAAGACCCGGACTAGTACGGTCTTTGAAGATCGATACTACTACAGCTGTAGCATTCAGAGTAGGCACTAACTGTATGGAGTACTTTTATATATCCCAAATACTTCAAGCAGCTTTGGCCCCTGGTAAATTTAAGCTGTGTTCTCTTATACCAGTCCTTCAAGGGACTACTTACATAGCACCATGGCGTCAGGGAAGGCTCTTTGTAACTTCAGACAAGACTCCTGACAATAATGGGTTAAATGAGCTAGAAGAAAATGTATAACTTTAGTCTTTACGTTTAGGACCATGACAAACCTTTGGGTGAGAATCTGGTAGAAGTAAAATTAATACAGACCCTGCTTTAACTGTACCTTTACCACCTGAGAGCAATAATTGGTCAGAAAGGAGTTACAAGAGCTCACTTTTTTTCTGGAAATGTTCTAGAAATGGTCTGAAAATGGCATGGAGAAGGAAACAAGAAATTAAATGTTCTAAAAATTCCACAAAGCAGACCGGCACAGAATCAAGTCATGAATGGTCAAAAAAATATCCTCACGGTTTACCGTAGCAGCGCACATACGGGCTTGGAAAAGAAAAACACCACATTGCTAAAGGGCACGATATAAAAATAATACGACTGGAATCATAACAATAGCACTATCTGCAGAGTACTCACTGGTGACGGAGAATTTCAGAGAAGAATTAAGTCATGGGTTGAAATCAGACACACATTTGCCGGGGTGGAAATCTAAAGTCCTGAAAGCATCGCTTGAAACAGGCCTGGCTTCCCAACATCACCGTTTTGAGCGGATCTGTGTCTGCCACGGGAAGTGCGATATTGCAAACTGAAATACTTCGGAAAAGTAATGATGTCTAAATGGGAGGGTAGGCTTGTGTTCTTACCAAGGCTGGGCCAGAGTTCAAAGTTAATAGGATTTATAATGTCTCTTGAGGGACACAAATTGTGAAAAAGTAGTGCTGGAAAACTGGGTAATGTGGCTGCGGAAAAGCATCTTTAGCAGCTGTGAGGCAGCAGCTGTACCAGATAACAGCTAAAAAGAGAAGTCAAGAAAAGTAAGAAATAGTGTGGGAATGGAAGCAGTAAGTAGTGCTGCACATCCTCCTCCTAAATGGATGTCAGGGAGTACGCAGCCCCGAGGCAGCCTATTGCACAAGAAACTCATTGAGCAAAATCTTTTACTTTTAAGGATGCTTCCTTGGATGCAGAAATGTTTCCGCGATCCACTGCCTTGTGCTTGTAGTAGAGGTATTGAATTTGAAATGCCCGCAAATTTGAAGTAAAATGCAATTTCTCTTGCTTCCCAGAGAGTCAAACTGCTCTCTTTGACTGCCTTCTATATAAAATTCATTAGCCTGTTAACCCGTTTGACTCTTGTTACATTTTGGCCAAAGCACTAATGCTTTAACTGCCTGGGAAGGTAGTATATCACACAGATAATCTCGCTAAGATCAGGAGCACAATCTAATTCACTGACAGCTCATGGTCTGACTCATTCACTGTTAAACACTTTTGAGTGATAGTGTCGCACCGGGGGAAAAAAAAAAAATAAATGCAAGCCAGGCACAAAAACTCTTCACCTAGGTTTGCTTAGATGGTTAGAAAATTCAAACTGTGTATTAATCAGTCCTACAAAACGTAAGATCTGAAGCAACCAGAAAGGTGGGACTCTCAAAGGTTTTAGAAACCTAAAATGTGACTGAGAACTGGAGATCTGCTTAAGCTCATATGAAATACCTGGTCTTTGTAACTCATTATCGGGAGAGCCCTGGCGAACAAGGGAAATATTTTCCAAGCTGGCACTGCTACAGTGTCATGTAAAGGGCAATAGCTGCACATACAGAGAAAGCGCGAGGTGAGCAGTGACCGGGACTAAAACCCAACCTAAATTGCACTGTATATCTTCTCCCCACGCTCCCACCGGTGACATGAAAGTGAAGAGGGACAGGGAGGAAAATGCCCTGCTACCTACACAGGGTGCCTATCGTAAGGAGGGCAAATAAAGTGAGTGCGCAAGCTGTACCAGCTCTTTTTCTTTTCTTTTTTCTTTTTTTTTTTTTGTTTTCATTTTAGTTTTTTATTTTCTTTTTTTCCTTTTCCTTTTTTTCTTTTTTTCTTTTTTTTTTTTTCTTTTTATTTTCCTTTTCAAACAAAAAAAAAGGGGGGAGAACTGGGAAGATTTGCCTGGCAGGCAGGTTTATACATGCTTCTGCAGCTCCAGCCCTGAGCTATCAAGTGCCACTTCTAGAATAGCCTTCTCCTTGGCTCGTGTTTGATTTGCATCTGTATGTTCACACACAGCCAGAACTAACCTACGCTCTCTGCAGCTGAGGCTGTTTCTTGTTTTTCTTTACACCACAAATCGGGGCACCTGATGAGGCTACATTCCTGCTTGCCAGATTAAGTGTGTTAACATTTTTTTAAAAATTAGCCCACTGTGTGGATATAAATCTTCCGCAGAGAAGTATCAAAACCTTGATGAGAGTAACCACTTTAGGAGACGTTAGTAGAATTTGATCCAAGATATGTGTTTTTGCTTCGAAGCGGTAGCTGTCCTTTAGTTCAGATGGTATTTGTGAATCACTGCCTCAAAAAAGGGGTCTTTTGGCACATGCTTTAGGCTGATGACAGGCAAAATGAAGTAGATTCTGTCTCAGAAATCTCCAAAAATAATCTTAGGTTTGACATAACACACCATGTCATGAAGTGATATAAGCCACATAAGCAGAAAGCAGGCTTTAAATTTGAAGAAGAATAATCCTATTTTCAGATAGGATACTTTCCATCAATTTGGATAACAAATATCTGATGCAGAATATAGGCAGTAAGCTGTTAATGCTGAGAGCCCTTAAAACCTGCGATTCCTGGTGGTTGGTGACTGTGGTCGCCTGTTTTCTACCTCTGCTATCTGATAGTTGCTCAGACTAGCCACACGCACACAGCTCAAGCCTGCACACATGCACTAAAGAACTCTATCTGGAAATAAAGATCTGGGTTTTTACTGTCTTTAACCCCTCAGCAGCAGTGATCTAGAGTTCCCGATGCTAAAGAGTGATGCGAAATGCATTAATGCTTAGCACTGGGAAATCCCAACTCCTGGTGCCAAGAGGTTCATAAATATAGTAATGAAACCTCTTGACTCAAAGTGAGCACTATTTAACAGAACAAGCATGAACAGCCTTTAGGAGATTTTGCAGCTGGATTTGTTCCACTGTGTCAGAGCTGAACCTCCATGATAGTAGTTTTAAAAACTGTGCATGGCTAAAAAAAGAGAGTTTAAGGAAGCCAGGCAGCCAAAAATCAAAAAGAAATAAATAAATAAATCGGTGGGAAGGAAAAGTAAATACACCACCGTATCACATACCAGAAAAACAGGCATCGAGAATCCCCAAGTCTGAATTCAGTGACAGATGTCAAGGTCTTTGGGAAGTGTCCACCAAGCTTTATTTTGCACATGTTCCTGAGCAACTAAACCGAGTACTTTATGTGATAATTTACTAGCAAATCAGTATCAATAAATCAGAATCATGTAAGCAGTCATGTTTATTATATCCTTGTTGCTTAATATTCATGATAGTAATTTATTTTTATAGTACAGTTTCACTGTTATCTCCTCCATTGCTGTAACTTTGAGTCAAGCAAGCTGTAAGAGTAGAAGGTCAGGTAACCCTTTGAAGGCTGTAAAAGTTCATTCACTTGGAATTTGCCTGGTTAGGTTTTTTTGAGAACGCTTTAGTGGCTCCTTAAAATATTTATACTCTAATTCCTAACCTAGCATTATTTATTTAACAAATATCACTGCAAAATGAGAGTTGCAAAGCAGTATATGGATACCAACTCTATAAACAAAGAACCCAAAATTTCCAGAACTGCACAATTGAAAACGGTCGTGAAATCTGGCGTTAAGGTCTGTATTTTAACAGAAACTCATACTTTTCTTTTAAAACATTTAAGGCACACACTTATTAAAGACTTCCTAATGTTTTGCAATGGCAAGAATGAAATTAAAATTAAGATTTTTATTTTTTTTTTTTTTTTTAATTTAAAATGTTAAAAACAGAAAGAAATTTGACCCTGGATTTATCAAGGTGTTTTGCTGTGCTTTCTCAGTTGAAGTGGAAGGAAATTAAATTCCCTCTTCAGGCCACTTTTCCCTTCAAGAGAACCACAAGGGAGTTCTCATCTAAGTAGAAGTCAGAACCAAACTTGCAGGACTTGTTAACCAGGTTGGCACTGATAGAAACAGGAGGTTTTATCCATGGGACATGCAGAGTACAAACAGCTACAACTTCTACCTGTCACTCCTACTGAAACACTTCATTACTGACGTAGTGAGCCCTTCTTAGTAACTTAAGATCTAGTCTTTAATAGTGCATTTTAACAATGTTCAACAGCTTTAACTGGGTAAGCCTTGTTTCTTTTCTTTTCATGTACTTTTTGGTAGAAAACTGTATTTTAGCTATGCCAGTTGAGATAAAAGGACCCATACCTTTCTTTCAGTGGAGTCACAAAACACGATTAGGTTTAATGAGAAACAGCACAAATTCAGAGATGATGTAGATGTCAAGTTCTTCTGCATTGCCCATAAATCAGAAATCAGGAGCAGAATTCTTGATTTTCTCTGGCTTTTTTTTCCTCTCATATTTTTCTGTGCTGCTGATCTGCTTTACCATCTCATGTCAGACAGAGTTCATGTGGTGGAAGAAGCATTCAATATGTAGAACTCTTCTGGTTAAAGACAGTCTGTAACTATACAATAGCCTTATTGGTATGTCCCCTCGTCTTTCATTTAAGGATGAGCTTTTGATGAAGCTGTATTGGTTACTGCACATAATCAATTGTTTCTCATCTAGGAACATATTTTTCATTAGACAGGAGGTGGCGGCCACACAAAAAAATATTGCTGATTAGATGAACGAAGTATAAACCTACCTCATCACAAAGATAAGATCTAAAAATGCTTCAGGATTATTTATGGCAGACAAAAAATATGACCAGGTTTCAAGAAATGATGAAGATAAGCAGACATAAAAGACATTTTTATTCTAAGTGTAAACTATCATTAAATGTATTTAGATTTACACCCTATAATTATTATGATTGTAGCAATTAATCAATCAACTGATTAACATGTAGGGTCAGCAGGACACAGTGATCTTATCTCGAAGCTTGAATTAATTAATTATTCCTTACTCTACATTATTATTTTCTACTTGTGAATGTTTTCTCAAAGTGTCCCTACTGACAAAATATGTCTTTTTTTTTTTCTTCCCTATGATGTATTGAGTCAAGCACAGGAAGTTACTGATGTACATTTACTAATTTGCCACCAGAATTTCAGATTAATTAAAAGATTTTTAAAGCATTGCATAATTTTTAACTACTTGTTATATTCTAATTACCCAGGTTCAATTAAATTGTTTTCAACGTGGCAACTTAAGAGCTCTCATCTCTTCAAGTGGAGTCAAATTCAGTGGGTGTATATTGTTGCAGTGGTATAATTCTGTGTTCATTATACCACAAGCCAGCAAAGTCTTTCTGAGCACTGTATTTGTTTACTGTCTGTGGCAGCGTGAGGATTTTCCAGTTCCACAGGCAATCCTGCTGTCAGGAGGTCTTCCTGAAATGCAGTTACGTTTTAATTTGCTTTATGCAAAAGCACTACTTCCAATATCCTCTTCATTGTGCCGAACATTTCCTCTGTCTCCTTGCAGTAGAATTTGGGTCACACTGGAGTCGCTAACAAAACTCTTGCTGGCTCTAGAGCAGATGCAGTCTTATCCTTTATGTTTGCCTCCTTCAGGTGTTAGTAGTTCATTGCCATTCCTCTGGCATCCTCAGTCGTGATTTAACCGAGCTCCTTTTCACATCACCACATACATCGTTGCTTCTAATGCAGTATTCAAGGTTGGATTTGTTGTTTTGTTTTTTTAACTCTAGTTTTAGGGGTTTGGGATTGTGTGAGTATCCTCCTGACCATTTTCAGTGTCTTCCTCATAATAATGGGCTCCAGAACTGGACAGGACCCACCAGTCAAGGAGAAGTGACCTTGCTTCCCTCCCCATCATAAACAGGGATGTCACTGTAAATATCGTGCCAGATTTTACTGCCCTGCTTTGTCTCATTTCCTCCTGGTTATCAGTCCCATGTTTGTTTGACATTCCTGGTTCTTAAGAACTTGGGTTAGGGATTTTAGTTCTCTCTTCTTTTTCTATCTTATGTTTTCTTATCTTTTTCTTTTATTTCATAGTTGCTAGCTTAAAGGAAGCCCTGATGGTGTTGAAGAAAGACATAAGTGCTCTGTCAGGTGGCACCTAATTCGGCGGCTTGTCCCAAAAACCATTCAGATGGTCCGCGCCTGTAAACCCACATTTCTGTTCCGTTACCACCTACTGATGGGCACTTTGCTTGTGCTCTGATGAATAAGAATATTCAATAGACTTTATACGCATCTGCCTCTCCTCACGTGCTGCCCTGGGGACCATGAGGCTGTGGGCACGCTGTGTCTGGGGCTGGTTTAGCCCCTCAAACCGGGTTGCAAAAGCATACAGGCCTTCCCTTGTCCTATATTATAACCACCAATCCCATATGTGTCTTAGACACCCTAAATCATCTTTCCCTTTTGCCTTTTTTTTTTTTTTTTTTTTTCTTTCTTTCTCATAATGCAGGGCTGAATCGCTCCCCACCACCGTAATTCTCCTCGTTTCCAATATTGGCACTTCTACCAAAGTAGCCCCAAAGAAGATCAAGTCTAAGCTTAGAAGAAATGTCATAGCCCTCCAGACACCCCACTTTCAGGCAGGGGAGGGATAAGGACCTTTTTTTCTACCTCCCAAGAAGTAGCAGAGGCCTTTGGGAAAGCCTTCTCAGAGTGCCTCCCTCACCTCTGCTGTCCTGCCAGGCCCTTCCTCCTCCTCCTCCTCCTCCTCCTCCTGCCATACCCCTGTGCAAACACACACGATGCAGTTCTCTTCTCCATGTGTGCTTTTTTTTCCCAACCTCTTTTTTTTCAGTCTTTAACACCCTACCGCAGCGAGGCCATGTCCTGATTCGGGCTGTTGGGCTCTACTATTATCTGTATAATCAAAACTAAAAGAGATGCTAAAAATCCAGCTGCTGGCTCTCTCACTGAGCTCTCAGAGAAGTTCATCTTCCAGCCTCTGTGATTTTTTTAAATGTTAGTGTAGGAGATAGCAGTAATAGTAGTAGGTTTGGGGCCCTAAACACAAAGGGTAGGAGAAGCAGTTATCATCAAGCTTTTGCTTTGAAATGTAAACTTAGCAAAGACTTCCCTGATGAAGTATACATATGGAACTACAAAATGCCACTTTTTATCCATTTGTTTTCCTGACCATAACCACGTTTTCACACTGTCAGCATTTTCATTAGAAGCTCTTTTTGTCAGAGGTTTATAACGAGAATGTAAAGATTTGCTATGGGCTAAATCTCAATCCAAGAGCAAATGTTTATACCAATTCTGAAAACAATCAGCTTGCCCATTTGTAGTTATGCATGTGTTCATCATCTGTTACTGCTTGTCCAATGCTCTGCAACTTCTGGAAGGAAAAAGAGACATCTGGAGGAAAAAAAAAAAATGCTATCCTGCAGATAGCATACTGTATGTTCTCCTGAGTTATTGAATAAGGTACTACATAAATGCAGGCTTTTCAGTCGATACAAATATTTTTTTGCTTAAGCTTGTCAAATTTACTGCGGAGAATATTTTAACGTGTGGTTTAGACTGGTCTCCTTTTGTGCGTTACTTACATGACAGTTGCGTTAAAAAATCACTGGAAATTATTCACCTGATGAGCTGAGCCACGTTTATGATGCCAGGCACGATGAAGTCTTTGAAAATGTTTTAGCTTATCTTATGGACCTGAGGGTTAACAGGGTTTTCCTGTCTGTCACTTCCACTGTGTATCAGTCATTAAGTCCCACTACGTTCTGTGGATGAGTTAAATTTAAAGGATGATTTTTACAGTCTTTCTTTATCTTTCTCTGGCTATGTTGGTGTGAACAAAAAGGTACCTAGCGCGGGCACGTATAATGACATAGAGATAAATTTGCACACAAAATAAACAGGTAGGATCAGCCTCGCAAATTTATTTGTGTCTGTAAGTCTTACCCGTCCCCAACGTGCCTCATTGTCATGTTTATCTGGATAAACTTGAGAAATAAGTAAAGATAAGCCAGGTACTAATCCTAAGGTTGCCTAAATTTTAACATAGAAGGTGCCAGAGGTCGGTTGTAGAGCACGTCAGGAAGCTTTGTGATAGCATTTACATACCATACTCAGTGTTATAAATATTTGCCTTTTAATAGAATTAAAGCGATACTTATAACTCAAGTCTCTTTACGGACTAGCGTATACATTAACTCTGCGATCAGTGAGCTCTTTCCTTGCTGGAAAGCAATGGGTGGGTTGAGATGTCGGTGCTGCTGTGTCGTTCAGAAAAGGACGTGGTCACCTAAGCCCAGGAGAGAGGCAGAGGCTGGGGAGGAAGCCCGGAGAGAGACGTTTACGTCTCCAGCAGAATGTGGGAGAGCGTTTCCTTCGTGGTTTCTCCGCTGTTCGTGGCTGTGTGTGTATTTACAGGCGTGGGTCAGTTTGGGCTGCTGGGTGCGCTCGGGTTGAAGCTGCTGAGTCTCTCCGAGCGCATGGCCCAGGATCTCCAAACGCCTCACTGAGGGTCAGGGGTACCATCACGGTTGCCAGAAACACAAAAATTAAGCGCTATAACACTCACCATGTAGTAAATGGCATCAACCCGGGGCGGTTTTCCTTTTTTTCAAAAGCTTGGTCCCATCAACCGCAAAAAAATTAAAATCCTGCCGAGGCTCACCCCAACCCCAGGCTTCCCCGAACAGAAAGCCCTGCCGCAGAGCCACTCTGCGAGTGGATTTTTCCCACGGCCGCCCATCGGTGCCATTCCCCGGTCCTGCAAGAGCCGTGTTACGTCCCGCCGGCCCCGGCGTGCCGCGACAGAGCCCAGCTGTGCCGGCAGCCTGCGATACCGGTGCCGGCCAACCCAGCTGGGGCTGCCACGCCGCTGCCAAGGCCTCTAAGTTTACCCAGTAAACCTCAGGAAAATTAAAAAAAAATAATAATAATAAAAAAATTTGCTGCGCTCATTAGAGTTTCTCAGTAGACCACAGTAAAAAGTAATTGAGTCGCCCCATCCCAGGTACAGGTACAGCTCTGACCAACGTGGCTGCATCGGTTTCTAAACGGCTATCGTTAAAGCAGTATGAAAAGCGCGTATAGGCCAGCCCGTAAAGCCATTAGGGAATTTATTTTTTTCCTTTGGCAAATAATTCATGAACAGTTATAACTCGTTGACAAATCATTGTGCAAACAATGAAAAGAGTTTTTCAGGATGGTCATGAGCGCACATCTGGTATGAATGTTCTCAGAAATACTTCTCCACGCTGGCATGCGCAGCCCTTTTGTCTTTGGGAGGTTTTGAGTGAATAAAAACGCTCACCTGAATATTTGTAAACATGCAGGCACATCAGCAGATCTCCCTGGAACAACAACAACAAAATAATAATAATAAAAAATCACAATACTCTTTCTTTCTTGACTTTATTCACCCAGCTCTGCTTTCATCCAGGAAGCTTTAAGAACCTAATTAATTATGAGCTAGTTAACTAAGCTTTGCAAAGTCGTTGTGAGATTGCTAGCATTAGTATAACTATTTCACAGCGAGTAAACTGAGGCACGCAGATTAACTTGCGTAACTCGGGTACCAGAGCAAGCGGTGACAGCAGCAGCCCTCTCGCTTCCGTTCCCCCACCCTGCAAACATTTTCGCTATACTCTCGTGCGCTTCCCAAGCTTCACATCTATCTAGTAAGGGTTAAACCAAGATTTAAAATCCTATATGAAATCTGTGCAAATATGTGTTTCTGCATAAATCTGGGCCACAAAATTAATATACTTGTATACATTTTCCCCATCTGCTATATTGCTGACACATCCAGCTTGCGGCCCAGAACGTTTTAGGGAAGAAAGGGCCATCTCTATGTTTAGTGCAATAGTTCAAGCGGAGTTATAGACTTACTGGTGCACTCAGGCTTCTCCACTAAACATAGAAAGCAGCTTGGGGTACTTAGGAACTTTTCTTCAAATATACCAAACCACTGGGTCTTGGTGGGGGGAGTGGTATTTTAGTTTAGGTTTGGGTTTTTTAATATATGAGGCATTAAAATGCATATTTAGTGAAGAAATGAGTTTCCCTTTGTACTCTTTTATTCTTGTCAGCTCTTATAATATATATGTGCTTATGCGCATGTGTCTACATATCACTTATAAATTTTCCATTAGAAAAAAAACCAACCCAAACCACTCAGATGAGGCTAAGGCCAATCTCAAACCTCCAAAATAGAGTAGGAGTAATTTCAGGGACCGTGACCTGGGAGAGGCAGCTCTTTTCTAGTTTGTGACCGCAGACTCCCTTACCCCAGCTGTGTGCCTGTAATATATTTTCCTACATCGGGAGGTAAAGGAGGTGTTCACTTGAAGGCAACACGCTGGAGAAATAATGTAGGAATGCTTTGTCCAGAAGCTTAGAGGCTTTACGGAGAGCTTTATCGCGTGTTAGGGGATTGCGTAGCCCGTCCGGTGTGAGGTTGCTGCGCTGCGTTCCCCTGGTGCACCAGCCTGCTTATTCTACAGATGCAATCAAAGTGTGTTTTCCAGGAGGTTGGTTACATATCCTTGGGAGGAATGTTGGCCTTTTTTATTCTTTAATTCATTCACTTCTTTTTTTTTTCTTTTCTTTTCTTTGCATAGTTTGGCCCGAGATGCCCAATATACGGGGCAATTTTTAATTTCCTGGAATTCCCTTTTCCCAATAATAAAAAAAAAAGAGCGGTATATTTGCTCTTTTTTATGGCTTTTATTAGCACCCTACTGGATGTTTGTGCCTAATTAGACCTTGGATATTGTGGCACGTCTATCTTGTGAGTTTATGGACAAAACGCCGAGGTCTAGCTGAGCCAGCTCCAAGTCATAACTACAGAAGAATCAGTGTGGCAGCTCTAAGTCACCAAAGGACTCCTCTACGCATGGGGATTCTCCTGTGGCTTTAAGGTCATTTCTTACTTGTAGAGCCATGTAGTTTTACTGTGACTTCTGGGAACAGGCGAAAGATCAGAAAATCTATGTACGCGTCCTCTTTCTTGATCAGTTTGTGCACTGTGAGCTCTGTAGTGTGTTCCGTGTCATAAATAATAATGCATCTACTTGCTTGTAAAATGCTGTTCATTATATACCACTCTTTCCTTTGTAAATACATTTACTGTACCAGTGATGTATTTGCGATGGAAGCAGCAGGGTTAGCTGTATCACGTGCAGAAATAACATGGCAAGCTTACCTGACTAAATCCCTTTTTCTTGTTGCTGATGGTGGCGCAATAATTAGACATAATTAGGGAACCATGTAGCAGCATGCAGGTGGCAATGAGAGGCTGTATCAGAAAGAAAGGCTAGACACTCTTATGAAGAACATATTTATCAATAGAAATACAAATAATATTTTGCATTCAAATACTGTTGGGGCTGGAGTTCTGGTAGTATAGGCAGAGGTAGATTTCAATAAGATCTAAGTTGGATAACACAAATCAAATTTCTTTTTCAGAATAGACTTGCTTAGGCACATAGATAGTCTCCTATTTTCTGCAACAGCCTGATCTTAAGCTCTAACATAAGTCACCTAGAAACTGAAACACTTGAAAAAAAATGCTGTGGAAGTTACATGTATTCTGTGATTTTATTTTTTTTTTTTTTAATGTATAAACAAGTAACACCAGCATTATAATGGGGTGGGCAGCGTGGTTGGATTACGCTTCCTATTTTTAAACTGTCCGTTTATCTTTCATGTTCAGTATGCCAGAAATTACCCAAATTACCCTGTGAAGTCCACCATGCAATGGCACGACTGGGTGAGCTCCCACAATTCGGTTCACCGTAGCCAGTTACTCAGTCATCTTTATTGATACAGCAATACTGTCTTCCACCCAACAGAGACCTCAATATTTGTCTTCTCCACACATTAGGCCTGCCCACATAGAGGCAATGCATCATATATTTGTTTGACTTTTTTGGGTTTTGTTGGTGACTCACGCTGGCTGCGTGATGGTGCTTTTGCAGTCAGCAGGAGAATTATTTTATTGCTTTGAGTAGTAACTCCCATGTCCAGTAAAATGCAAAAAGAATAAGATTCTTCACCTTACCCACGTGCCAGATACTAGATTTATTGCTCCTGAATATATCCTTCAACACTTCACTCTGTGATTCTTTCTTTACTTTGGAGCATGAGACATATTTGAGGGAAAGAGATAGACTGACAAGCAAAGAGGAAAGCGAGACAAGGAAGATGGGTGCAATGGGAATTGGGAGGATTAGGGAGAGATTTGTGCAAAGACAACCAAGAGATTTGGGTGCAAATAAGTGATTGGCCCAGTTTTGCATTTTGAGACTCGCATGACGGTTGTGTACGTGAACCCTAGGTGTATTTTTGCAGGGCTCTTTGCTAAGCAACACAGGCAGGTCGGAAAGATTCCCTCTCACAGAGGACAGAGCCCAGTCCCGTGACATCCAGGAGGTGATTTATTACCGCTCGTCACCAGGTCTTCACGACGAATGGCCGTATCAAACTGCATTTCCAACAGACACCATCCTGGACAGGAGGTAACTTATAAGCGCACACCAAAACACTTAGAGAGAAACCTCCCAGCCGTACTGTCATGGTCTAGGGACCCGGGGAGGTCCCACAGCTTGCTGTCATTTCCGATTGATGCTAATTAGTTCATTTCTTTCCATGTGAGTAGGAGATCTCTGGGTCGCCAGTCCCTTTGATCAACAGGGAGCCTTTATAGATATACATGGGGTCCATGCTGCTCTTAGATCTCTACTGCAGATGTCCACAGGTTTGAAATTGGTGGATGCCAGATTGCAGAAATAGTATTTTCTCTTTCTTTTTCTCCCTCTGCCGTGCCTTAATCTACTTACAGTAAAAGGCACTGAATTGAAATGAGAAAGATCTATATAGAGCTCGGTTGCTGTTATTCCACTTGTGCAGAAATCAGCGGAAGATGTTGGTTTCCACCTTTTCTTACTTTTTTCCACAGCCTAGAGCCAGGTCAGCTCAGCTCTGCTCCACGTTCTCTTCCCTTTGGTTCAGTCTTATTTCCAGCTGCCCAACCTATATCCCCATCAAAATGCAAAAAAATAACACAGGGAAGCTATCACTATTTTGAACAGGCTTAAGTTGCTTTTATTTGCTTTAAAAGGAGGAGGATACGGAGCAGCTGCTCCATTACCTCTGTGCATGACTCTAGGTATATCTCCACCATTATTTTACCACTTGTCATATATTCATTGTGAAGATCGGGGAGGAAACAGGCATTTATATACTCGCTTCATCCTTCCTTGTGTCCCTTTTGTACGTTTCTTCCTCACATGCTGCTTACGGAGACGATGCCACAGAAATAGAGGCACACCGTAACTGGGATTGCACTTCATGCATTGTTCCAAGGAGAAGAACAGAACGAGCATTTCCAAAGAGGGCACAATGCATCTTTTGCTGTGCTCTCGTTTATAGCATGCACGGTGCAAAAGCAGGTTAGATAAGCATCCAGTGATGCGATTTTATTCTTTTTCTGCTTGTCCTTTAGACTTGCAATTTGTAATTGGAAAGAGGTGAAGATGATACACCAGAAATAAAGGGAGGAAGCCAGGTGCACAAGTTCATGTGCCATCTCAAAGGGGGAGGGAGCTTAAATCGCAGCCAACTGGGAAATTTAGGTGCACAAACTTAAAACTAATAGTAAACTCTCCACATACAATTTTTTGGCAAAGCCAAGACCCCCTCCATTTGTCCAGAGTCGTATACTGTGTGAATGGCTTTGCACGGGAAATGATTCTGAACTTTGCAAATAGCTTTTATTATAGCTCCTCTGTGACACTGCTAGAAAACAGATTAGATCATAGCTCATTTCTCTTTTATTATTCTGACAGTGATTTCATTTGTTCAGAACTTCCATTTTGCCTTTAATATCTCATATGCGGTCACATTTTGGGAGCTTTAGGATGTGTTGGTTCTGCGTTCAGTGCTACATGTCTCTCACCTTAGCCAACTCATTACAGAGAAGCATCCTCCCTAAATAACAAATATTAACAAACATGTATGAACTTCAGATGAAACAATTCCCAATTCATTTCCTGGGCTATATCACTGCCAGGGAAGGATCAAATAAGGAGCCTGCCTTATCCCTAAAATAAGGCATGCTAGTGTGGGAAAAGTCCTTTGTTTTATACCTATAAGGGGGGAAATATATTAAATCCTGACTATGCAAAGGATGGAGCTGAGCATCCTCAGCTAGAACTGCAAAAATAACAGCGTTTGATAGCCCCAAACAAGCCCTTCAGCCAGCCATTCTCTTCTGCACTACATTACACGTCTGCCCTTTAAAGTCAACCGCATCAGAGCATTTGTACCACGCTGCTAATGCGCTCTCAAAATGAACGTGGCTGGCCCCAACAGAGTCCATTTTAAGACTTGTTTGGGTTTTTTTCAGCGACGGAAAGTCACTGTCCCACGGTTCTTTTCCTCCCACCTACATGATGCTGCCAGAGAGGCCTGACCCGGGATTAGGTCCTTCCCACTGGTCTCCAAACATTACAGCGACCCTTTTGTACCGTCGGTCATTGGGATTGCCTGGAACAGACTTCAGCCGGCTCTAAAGTTATGTTGGGCAACCATCCAGCAGAAAGCTGCTCATTAGAAAAGCCTAAAGGTCATTTTTGCACATATAATATCTTTCTAACCCAGTCTATGGACAGTAATTAATGATTTAAGCCTAAAAAAACCCGGCTAAAACTGAATGCAGTATAAATAAATACCAATAGCCTGCAACAACAACAACAAAAAAAAACCCAAAACATTGTGCAGGTCTAGCTAGGATCGTTATAGTTAACTAATTTTTGGAAGTAGTATCAAAGCAAAAAAGCTCTACAATTTTATTTTATACGTGTTCAACTGCGACATTGTGACGCTTTTTTTGTCATCTTACGTCCGGATCCTTTACCTACAAAAGCCAGCTGAGGGTTTGGCTTGGGCTTTTTTCTCCTTTGGATCGGAGAAAGCTTTATTTCTGTGACTGCAGATATTTTAAAATATATTTTAAATGTTTTCTATTATTCTCTCCTTCTGCTCTCCACACATGTTAAAATCCGTTCATAGCAAGGGTCTGCGAAAGGGGCTGGAAACAGCTACGTCCTTTTTCCGGGGCTTGTTTTCTTTGTGAGCCTGCAAGTACGTTGCATTTGTGTGTGTGTGTGTGTGTGTGTGTGTGTGTGTTTGTGTGTACGTGCACAGGCTTAGTCCTCAGGTGGAACTGTGGTTCCTGTGCTTTCGTTCTCGAAGCTGTTATTCTGGAAGGGAATGGAGGCAGCTGTGTTTACAGCTCAAGTCTTGGCATACATTTACCAGAATCTATTATTCATATCGTTCAGTATCAGGGAGAGATCTCAGGCCACCTGTCTATCTGACAAATTCACCCTTTTGTGAGCTTTCTGTTCATAGCAAATTATGTTCACATTGATGAATTGAGTTTTTATGAGCATTGCTAACTAACATTCTCACAGAAGGCCAGGGGCAATAGACTGCAAGTGTTTCTGGTCCACAAGTAAATGTTAAAAAGAAAAAACTGCCAGTATTTAAAGACAATTTGCCATAGAGGGATAGTTAAAATATTTGGCAAAGCCTCGATATTTACAAATTCAAGAAGGTCCATAAATTATTACAAATAGTATGCTTATAACAAATAAAAAAATAATAATAATTCTGTACTGCCCCCTGTGATTGTGGAGTATTCTGTGTACTAACAGGTAGCCAGCGATCAAAGCTTTTAACAAATCCTTTCCGGGGCTTAACACAAGGTAGGACCCAATTAGTTTGGCAAAGGGGATCTTCCCTTGAAAATCGTGCAGTAAAATCTGTGGGACAAAGCTAAGTAAGCACAAAATGATGATTTACCTGGTCTTTCCAGCACGACTCTGGTTCATGTCCAAGACGAGCCACCAGCCGTGGGAGCAGCTGTACCCTATAGACCGAAAAGACCTGTAGTTATAGATCAAACTATTTCCATTACGAGAGATTTCTGTCAAGATGTGCCGGGACAACTTTCCCAATGCGCACCTAAATTCCTCGTGCCCCTTACCCAGCCCTTTGGTAGTGGAAGACAACGTCAGGGATGGAGCGTGAGCCACGTCTGAGAGCAAAAGCTAGTGAGTTAGATTGCAAGCCTTGCAGAGAAAAATCTCTAAATAAATAAGTAAATGCTCAGCTACATCAGGTAAATATATTTACTAAAACACGACGCATCTAGTGCCATTTAATATGTCTTGGAGCACCTGAGACACTGCGTGAAGTGTCCCAGAAGCTCCTCACGCCTTGGCGCGGTCGGAGGATAACGTGGATACACCAGGGTAGCGCTCCGACGTGGTTAGCTGCCAGCGTCTAAGTGACTGAATCCCACCACAACCACCATAAGGATGCTCTTAGGAGCCCACAAAAAGGGGATGGCCATAAGCGACATTTTCAGTGAGAGACCTGACGCTAATAACCGTATCCTGAGATCAAATTTCCAAAGGGGAAAAATAAAACAAAAAGGTGGGGGGGGGGGGGAAAGAGCTTTTTAAAGGGAAAAACAGTTTCGAGGGAAAACCGATGCTTAAGAGTCCCTCCTCTAGACCCAGAGGAGAAAACCAGGTTGGGCTGAAGAAGCCACCCGGCGCTGGACCGCCGTCCCCCCGTCCCGTCGGGATGCGGCTGGGCATCCCTTCGCGCCCGTGGCGGTGCTGCCTCTCGCCCGCTCCCCTCCCCGAGCCGAAAGCGTGGCAGCCCTGCCCGTTGTTTTGATAAGTGCGAACGGAGCGGCTGGCCCCTCGCGAGCTAGAGCTGCCGTTTCCAAATCTGGACCGCCGGAGAAACAGGTTGCACGGCGTGACCTGCTGATCCGCGCCCGCCTGGCCGGTAGCTTGGCCATAAGGAGCACTGCTGTCGCCGTCTTCCGAAATTTCGAGGTGATAAATGCGGTGGGTTGCTTTCAGTGTCTCAGTCAAACCGCCAGTTTGGGAGACCTTTTCCGTTAGGAGCCCTTTGGATTTTAATTTCGCGTGTGTCGATCAGGTTGTCGTGGCTTTTGACCACCATTTTGTCAACTGGAAGCGCGGCGTGAGTTTATAATAGCTGCGAGCCTGCTCGAGCCGCCCGCTCCGTAATGGGAGAACATTGTTCTGCTTTTCCTATTTTAACCCGTGCGTGCGCTAGGTATCTTCGGCAGTGTCAAACAAATTTGTAGAACTGGTGATTAGTTGCCCAAAGAGCATAATATATGCATTATTAATTATAGAAGGTAAGTTTGGCTAATTGTCATTTCTATACAGTAGCACT
>NC_064880.1:50629104-50674104 GCF_929443795.1 Astur gentilis
ATACCAGGAAAGAGCTCAGCATATTTTTCCGACGCTCGGTAGAAGTTAGCAGTGAAGCACAATCATTTCAGTCGGGATCAGACTACCCATTAGCTCTCAAAGTCCTAAGTCTAATTAACCCCCAAAATCGAGCGGCAAAGCTCATGCCTCTTTTATGCTGCCTAACTGGTTGTATGTACGCTGGGCATGCAGTACCTAACTCAGATGCTGCTTTGTTATAATTAGGGCAGCAAATTTTGTTTTCTGTTTGGTACTTGCTGTTACATATTGCATGTAATGTATGGCACTGTTAAGGGAAAAAAATTGGAGTCAAAGTGCCTGGAAAGTTAGGTCTGCTCTGTAGCACTGTGAGATTGTTGACATCTGCCGAGGTTGGAGAGCTCAGTAAGCAGGAAATGGGGTGTCACTCTGAGTGGTAGTTTACCATTATCCTGGCATCCTAATGAAGTGTCTGCAGTGCACAGAGCTTCTGGATGGCATCTTAACGCACGGCTAAGCAAAAGCACTTCTCTCCTTGTCACTGTCATCCATCTGCCTGCACCCTACTGTAGCCAATGGGATGGAACCATGCTACAATGTGCTATAAGCCATTTAGAGTTGCACATTGCATAATCAGTCCCATCAAATATGTAAAAAATGACTATTATTGGTTATTTCCCTCCAACTCCGGCACCTGGAGTTTGATACATTAAAGTTTAACTTTTCTAAGTGCTGTTTTTTCCCATTAATTCCACATATATTTTTGTTAAATGGGACTGAGTTGCGAACTCATTGTCTTGGGTCTTGCTAATGGATCGCAAAAGTTGTATGAATATTCATTGCAAACTCCACTTTCTATCACATAGGATGAATTTATCAATTGCCCATATAGAGAGATTTCACGCAATTCTCATTTTCTTTTGCAACATCTATTTCTGAGGCACGAATAAAAAGTAAAATCAATTCAGATCACAAATTGGTTGTTTTCCTTATAGCAAACATTATTTAGTTTGAATGCTTCTTATAGATTTTTTTTAAAAAACAAGAAAATATTTTACCATGTATCTGCACGAGACGATTGCCATAGTGTACTGCAAGTGATTAAAATTGGGACTTTTACGTTGCATACAGTAACATTAAAATATCCTGACATTAAAAGTGGCATGAATAATTTATCTATATATGTGTACATAGAAATCTGTGTATTTTAGCCAGCATGGCTTCCAGAATATGAAGACCAAATGAAAGCAGAGTTTTGGGCAGTTGAGGTCTCTGGAAAAAAAAAAAAAAAAATCAAGCCAACAGAGCACTCTCTTTTAAGCAAGTTTTCATTCCCTGATAACACCAAAGCTATCAAGGACTGGGGTTAAGCATTGTGTGACAGGGCAAGCTTCTAAAATGGGCAAGAGCAAGATGAATTGGCTAAGTCGGGTGTTTATTTATACAAACAAGAGGGCAGAACATAATTTAGTTGCATCAGGAATTTTTCACAGACATTAAAACTATAGCAAACATAACAGCGGGGATGCTTGCACAGCAGCACAGTGGGGAAGCTCACAGAGCGTCTGCCCACACTACGGCTGGCTGTAGCCAGCGCCATAAGTCTCACAATTTCATTAGCACTCGAAAATCCACCTAAACCACTCAGTTCCGATTAAAAAAAAAAAAAAAAAAAAAAAAAGTAATAAATGAAATAAACAAACCAAAAAAGCCCCAGACAAGACCTGTCTTTCTCTCGGCAGCTGAATCAGTCGCAAATTGTTGGAAAAACTCTTGGCAGACAGATTTTGCTGTAGCAACAGTGTGTGACGTTTTAACCACAGAAGAAATCTTATCCAAAAAACCAAAACAAGGTGAGAAAAGCCATGTAAGAAAATCAGAGAAAGCCATGCCGAGAAAACAACAACAACAACAACAACAACAAAACATAGATTAGGTGGCAGATCGATAGTTTGATATTTTGTGCAGAATCATAAATCACTTTTTTCAGCAGTTCAGCTGTGAGGCTTGAGAGCATAAAAAGAAGCCATAGCTCGTGATAAAATTAGGCATTAATGTGAGCCATAAATGCCATTTAACATTAAACATGCACAAGCCACCGAAACGCCTGGTAAAGGGAAATGGGTGCTATAGTAAAACTACACAAAGTGAGGCGGACATGAATAATGCAGTAGGTCTGAGGAGGGTCACAGGTCAGACTCCAGTACCTTACAAAATAATGAATGCATGTCAGGTTAGAGACATACATCCCTTCCTAGCAAACGTGAGTTATTGGAGATAAACCCTGGACTTCCTGTTCTGAAACAAAGTGGCTTGTTGTAAACATTTATGTCCATTTAAAATTAATGATTAAAAGAAAGATTCGGTGGGATTTGCTTAAGTATTCTTTATGGACACGAGTGCTAAAGGTTACTTTCTTCATTCATTTTTACCCAGCCACTGTTAATGTTACAGACGCATCATGTTTTCTTCTGTGCTCAAACGTTGATCCATAGCTCATTTACAAAAGAGCTTATATAATATTAAGTAGGGTGGGGTTTTTTTTTCCCAATGCATTCTTCATTTAAATACAAACAAGAGAGCATCTCCATAGTCTTGCTCCGTCAAAGGGAGCCAGCCCTATTTTTAAAGACAGTAACCCAAATTCTAAATATATGTTCTATGAAAATATTACATGGAAAACCATCTGCGATTCGCTTCAGAGTATCCTGATCTGCTGAAATTATCACCTACTTCTTCCATATTTTGCCCAAAAAATGCAAAAAGGATTAACCGTCCTCTCACTCTTTATTTGATATATGCGTTATGACAACCCTTTTCCTTCAGAAATCTTCACAGGGGAAAGAGAGTCTAACTTTCCAAAATGGGAATCTTTTCCCCAGATTTTCACTAATTTTCACAATAAAAAGAGTATAATGAAAAATAATTTTGTTGCATTTTATCAAAACCGGTCTGCTTCCTTTTCTAGACTTGGCTGGGGAATTTAACAGCTGTTCAGAGTGTTTTCCTTCCTTTGCACCCTGTACTGCTAGGCTTCATAATACAGCGCAAGAAGGCGGATACCTTCTCCGCAGCTATTTATACAAACCCTTGTTTAAGAGTTCCTTCCCTCCATTTGAGCACGGTAAAGAGAAAACCTCCAGAAAATTTAAATTAAAAAAATATCTTTCTACTTAGAAATCTGAAAAGGAAAAATTTCTAGGAAAGTGGAACTCAAGGCTTTACAGAAATAAAGCAAATACATAGGTATTGCAAATGAAACATAAGATCTTGCATCTGATCTGTTAAATATTCCATCAACAAGGTCAAGAGTAAAGACAAGCCCAGCCACAAAAACTGGAGCGAGAGTAAGCTTCAATAAAAAAAAAAAAAAGAAAAAAAAAAAAAATGAACAGTTTATTCTCTTTAGCTTCTCAAGTGGAAAAACAAATTCTTTTATACTAGAGAAAAATCAAGCGTGTATATAGCATTTAAAAAACCACCAATATCAACCATTTTAATGAAAGAGTACCCAATATTTTCATGGAACTATAAAAGGGAGCGAGACTAAGTGTTATGGCAAAAAGCCTGGGCTCAGCAGCTTTGTGTGGGAAATGGTGAAATGTGACTGTGATTTATAATGAGAAAAGGTATCTACAACATACAATTTTCTACCTAGCTGCAAATAATAATTCATAGTGATGTCCCTTCCAGATAAAATACCTTTGCAATGTAGGACTCATGTGGTAAAATGATCATGATAAATGTCAGACCAGTGCAGGTAACGGCTTTACAAACCATTAAGATTAGCTGGCTTTTTTTTTGATGATAACAGTAACCATGCTGTGACTCTATGTGGTAATAATATCTCAGTACTGATAAATGCCAGAGCCAGGCAGAGGTGTTTATCATTCCCAGTTCAGAAATGCTGACTAAAGTTACCACATGTTGCCTGTTTTTTCTTCTTTTACAATAGACTAACAATTAACAAATAGACCGAGTCACAAAATAATTTTATGCAACATTTCTACGGGCTTTGTGCTTTAGAGCCTACCTAAAGATCTCTTCTGCTGTCTATCGGCACTGACGACTTTGGCACAGTAAGCCCTAAAACAAAGCTTTCTACCCTTGCCACTCCCTCAATAAATAATCTCTTTTGTAAATTAATACTGCTCTTTTTAGTTTATTTCTTTTACAAATACACGTCATAAGGAAGTACAACCTGTGTAACGTAGCTGTTTCGGTAGGGAAGGTGGTTACCAAGCTGGTATCTGTGCTAATCAACACAGAACAGAGACTCTTCCTTCAAGAGAGCACGATAAAGTTTTACTGTACGACAATTCCTTGCAAATATGCTGCGACGGACAAACAGTGAGCTTTTCCTTCCACTGGGTCTTCCCCTACCTCGGCGTTTCAGTTCCACTCAAGTCTGTTGAACTCCCAGGAGAAAACAGAATTAAAAAATAAACTAGTTGAGAAGCTTTATTTGAGAAGTTGCAGTACAGCCAGGGCAGCCCCAATCTAAATATAACTTATCTAGTAAGAGCACAGCATGTATGCACACCAAGCAGCACAAATAAAAAGCCCACAGAATTTGTACCCCCTTCCTACAAAAAATTTGCTTTTGCAAATTTCATATCATTTTCATTTGTAGCTTCAGTCTTATTTCCACTGGGCAGATCGTCCACGGGACAAAAATAAACAGTACGAATGGCTTGTGGCAGAAAACATCAAGGGCTGAGTGGGTTGCAAGACTGGGGGAGTTTGTGCCGTTCAGAATTTAAGGTTCTGTATAGGTCAAATCAGAACAAGAGTAAAACACACAGCAGTTGTATTCTTCATTTGTGTGTAACTTCATTATCGCTACTGTCAATTGCATGGCTTCCTACAGAATAAATCTATATGGAATTTTGGGGGGTTTATACTGGAAAATAATACCTATGCATTGACTACTCTGAGCACTTGTCTTTCATATCTATGTGAATGTTCAAATTATAAACAATATAGATATATACAATTGTATCTGTGTGTATGAACCATTAATCTCAACAGGAATTAGGAACACATGCCAAGGAAGGAATATTATCCTAGTAATTTTAATTTTTAAATTCAGTTTGATCACAGGAAATTTTTTCTTGAAACTTTTTTTTGGTGAAATCTTTGAATCAGGGCACTATTCACCAATCCATGTTTATGCAGCACCTACTGCAACTGGGATTCAGTCCTGCTTGAGATCTCTGGGTGCTAGGGTAATATGAATATTAAAAAGGAACGTATATGAAGAATGATAGGTGATAATTAAATCATAGATGATAAGATCAGAAAAGTATTCTCAGGTTATCTAGGGCATGTAACATGCAAGATGTTTTCCCTGTGTCAGACCTACTGGCACCTTATCTAATCTGTTCCTAAACGAAAGCACAGTTGTACATGACTTTGCTTTAGTTGCAACATCTTATACGAATCGATGGAAATATCAGTCAAACCTTTCCCACAAAACTATAAATCAGGCTAAAAACAGGAAGGTATGTCTTAACAAAAATGATAGCAATGTTCTTATCACCTCAAAAGAGACATTAAAGCCCTTAGCACTACATTCTTTATTGCTAAACTTAAGCTTGAAATACAAATTTTTTCCTGCAGAAATTACAGTTATGAGATGCTACAGGTATTAGAAAATAGCTACAATGGAATAGTTTCCTCAAAATAATCTATCACCAGAAAGCACAACTAAAAAGAACAACAAATCTTTTCATGTTCCCAAACACGATGGGGTGTAATGTTAAGGACAAAGATTCATAAATATAGCTGATTTAATTATGATGAGGAAAAAAGGACAAGAAGGACTACCTGGGAAGTGCATCCATCACAGAAGCTGCACCATTGGACAAATGTAATTCCAAAGTGGAATTCCATTTAAGATGTGGGTCCCTCAGTGCTTGGAAGTATTTTAGCGTGGGATGATGGTCTAATACTCTAATAAAATAAATGAAATGCATAAGAATACAATTCTGTGAACCAGAAAATGCTTCCTTAAGATTAAGAGAGAATTTTTAATCCTTGTAAATTACTCTTGCTCTCTATTAAGGTGACAGAAGGTATGGCATATTCTGGTTTCAGCCATATATTAACGATGGCTTTTCTTGTTAAGGTACCGGATACAGTAATGGGCAAAGTAATGTTCTCATATGGTACTCAAGTGGTTATTTTCTCTTTTTTCCCCCCTCTTAGAAATCCAGGACAACGCCACTCGCATCAAATCCATAAGGAGCCTGGTAAATAAGCTCCCTAGACCAAACTATGACACAATGAAAATCCTTTTTGAACATCTGAAGAAGTAAGTAGAACTGTGGTACTAACAGATCGATAATTTTAAAAGGAATTGGTGTGTGGTATCCAAATCCTATTGGAAATGTCATCCAAAATATGAAAGATAATTACGTTCTTCGGGAAAACTAAGCATGATTTATGATATCTATGTATATCCTATTCCTGCTCAAGAAATCAGTAGGTCTAAGCAAAAGCACGAATTTTGCCTCTATTGGAAAACAGAACGGTTCTGTTTCCTTCAATGCAGTCAGACACATGAGGATTACTATGCTACAGGTATAACGAATTGGGCGAACGCAACAGGTTCCAGTATTGCATTTGTCCAGTTTGGTTTGACTTTCTCCAACAATAGACCTTTTGATCGCCCTATTTTCACCATCGAGGTCCATGCCGTTCAAACTCCTTTATATGTAATGATAGAAATAACCTCACCCAAGAAAACAAGTTACAAGCTCTTGTACCGCACGGGGAGGGTCGTGACAACACAGAACTAACAACTCAGAAACGCTGAGGAGAGATTTGGAAGTGCATCTTCGCTCTCCTAATGTTGCTGAGATACCACAGGGGCAGAAAAATGACGCTGCAAGGCTCCACCTTACCATTCCTCTGTGGTTTTGGCACTCGTTGAGCTCCATTTGCAAGAGATGTCAGCCCACAAAGTCAACCCAGGATCTCATGTTCACCTTAGGTTTTCTTCTTGCGTTTCGTGGCATTAAAAGTAAAAACAGACCATGTGCTCAGGGGCACATGAAGGGCAGGATCCTGTTCCTCCCTTCATGGCTGTCCTGTTCTTGGGACTAACCGGTGCCATTTTGCGCAGTCACTTTTCAGGCAAACTACCCTTAAAATTGAAGGGACTAAGTTGGATCCAGGGCCCCATGCAGGCCCTGTGCACAGAAGAGCATTTCATCCCAGGAATGATATAATGACCCCAGTGAGCGAGTAATGAAAACTCCAAATAAAAGACTACTCTGAGCTTATAATGAATGATGCCTTTATACTGATCATTTCTGCTGCATTCTCCTGGCATATACATATAAGAGATGTAGATACTTTATCTTCTTTTGCAGCTTCCAGTTGAAACTGCAAAATGAAGTCCATACCGCCGTGGGAATGTCCCCATCTCATTAAGCATGGAAGGATTTTAAATAGTCCATAAAATGACTGAGTTTGGCCTTGCAGAAAAACAGTTTTCTATGTATTCATCTGATGTACCGTGGGTGCACACTCTCTCCTTCAGAGGGTTATCTAGAGAAGGACGATAATTTATTACTGTCAATGGAAGAATAATAAGGGAAATTATTTCCTGGGCAGAACTTGAGAGCAAGAAGTGGGTACACGCTGTCAGCACAGATATGCCATATACAAAATTTACTGCACTGCATGTGGCATTGATCCTAACCTGAAGAAAGTTTTGTTACCGTGTCTTAGGGGAGAGATATCAGGTATACACAATAAGTCTTTGATCTCATAGTTAAATCACTTGATTGAGACTCAGGAGACGTGGGTTCAGTTCTTGGCTTTGACCGGATGTTCTGGGTGACCTTGGGTAAATCACTTAATCTCTCTGTGCCTTGGTTCCTTGTTTACAAAATGATGATAATGCTTCCTTTGTCTGCCTTGGCTTTTTAGAGCATAATCTGTTCGGGACAGCAATTGTTTCCTGCTGTGTATGTGTAGAACGACTGGCAAAACTGGACCAAGACCTTTGGTTTTTGGAGAAAAGAAAAGAAAAGGAAAAAAAAAAAAAATCCCATACTAAAATACGAACAGTAAAATACCAATACTTCCTAATGCTTATGTACACAATACCAGGCTTGACTACAACTCTACAGAAGTAATACTACCTAAATAAGCACAGGCTCTCACCTAGGTGTCACTGCAGAAAGCATGGTCAAGCTAGAGGAATACTGATGCAATATAGTGGCACAGAGCGATGGAAGGCAGGAAAATGTGATATTTGAGGCAGTTGGGGATCTCAGCATTACAGGAGTAATCGTATGAGTCTGCTTGAAGAAGTCAGCCTTCTCTGCCACAAAAACACATCCTCAGGGAAGGAAGGATAGGGCTAGCCTACAAGCTCTGCTCCATTGATATGGGAGCAGCAATAGAATAGGTACTGAAAACACAAAAAAAACCCAGATAAAAACCGGTATGTTCTCTTGAAATTGTCAAAGCAAAACTCAGGAGCCAGTCTGAATGGCCTCATGGCTCCATAAATGAGAATAAAGAAGCATACATACACTTTTAGTAATGACATGTTTATATTATGGAAATATAAGCAGCGTGTGTTTGTTTAAATCAACCTAGGAAACAAGACTACCCTGCAGAGGTTACAAAATGTAGAAATATATCACTCTTAGGGATAGTCTTCAGAGGAGGGGTGCCAATGTGCACAGTGCGCCAACCTCACCACTGACTCGCACCTTGCACCATCCTCTTCAGTCACGGGATTTTCTCAGTGTAAATCACAGGAAGTTTGAAAGTTTCTGATCAGTTGAAAAAAATGAGTAAACTGGTTTGCTTTGAGGCATATTGCTGCAATTTCTGTATTTGCTGGTGGAGATGGCTGTTCTTGCTCAACATTGAACCAGGCTTCAAGGGGGTTTTGGTGGGGAGAAACTGAAGGACCCCAGTTATGCTGTTTCTGTGGCATTCCCTTCTTTCTCCTACCCCTTTCTTTCCTCTTTGTTAGACAAATAAGAGAACAGGGCTATGCAGACCTGGGCTATGGGACAGTGTAAGCCTGTGCTTACATGAGAGCGTATGTCTCACTGACACACAGGAGCTCAGCACGAGAATCCAACCTTCGCCCAGAAGGCTACGCTTCCCCTAAATCACTGACAGCAGCGAGGCTGCACTCTGGTTTCATTCTGCAGCGATCCAGTCTGCAGGAGTAGGTCCAGATCAAGCACAAATAACGATGTGAAATGCACTTCAGAAGGGTTCTCCTTTAGAAACCCAGACAAAGCAGCTGATGAGAGAGTCTGCGAGAAAGGCCTGGCAGCAGGGATTAACACCAGTGCCATATATCTTTCTTAAACCAAGCCCTCTGAAGTTGCAAGAAGTCACAGCGCAGCGTATGAAGCCCACAGGAGGGGGATTAAAAGCAAAGCTTGGGGTTGCGGTACCTGTTCTTTTAAGTTTTTTGCATTTGATGGGAAAAAAGGCAGCCCACCAATGTCCCTCGTTCATTTTTGCATGAATTGTATTCTACTCGTAAACAGAAGAGACAAAATATGGGGCTGAACATATCCCATAGCTCTTGTCAGTCTAACACCACAAGACATTGTTTTGTTAGGACTCATACTGAAAATAACAGAGCACAACTACTATTAAGTTATTCATAGTTCTTCCCAAACACGAGCAAGTCAAACAAATACACTTTACACGTGAAAGAAACAACAAATCCCTGAGTAGGGATTTTCCCAAATAAAGGGCTACAGAAAACAACCTGTTCTACTTGAACACCTTTAGAGAATATTTGTTTGCTGTTTATAGCCCATGTAATGCTGTCCCATACATGTGTGAAAACAGCATCCCATTTCCCCAGGACTCCGCTTTCTCCTGTTGCTTATCTACAAGTGAATTTTACTCCCAGAGTGAGCCAATCACAGGTACCAGTTAAAACTGATATAGCTTTCTGGTCCTATTTTGCAGGCATAGACAGGACATCAGGTGATGCAGAAACCCGGTATTGGTTCTCTGCACAAGTGTGAACGGGGAGCAACCAAATCCTATCTCAGAAATCATTATCTGTACCCAGTAATTTAATCACAGAACTATAATTCAAGTAAGGCAGAAGGAGCATTTCGCTCTTTAAGGATCCCACATTATTTTAGGATGGGTACTTTAACCCGCTTTCACAGCAGCACCTCGACGTAGCTATTACACACCCATTGGGAAACTGAGGCACGAGAAGTTTAAAGACTCGGCATAAGCCAGCATTACAATCTAAAAACCTGGAGGGTTTTGTTTGTTTGTTTGTCTGCACAGAAGCTCCTCCAGCGACCGCAAAATACTCTTTCCTCCCTAATGCAAAATGCAGTAGGGGAGAGGAGCACCCTGGCCGGGTCTTCTGCACCAGGCTCTGAGCTGGCGAGGGCAGAGGCAGCTCTGCTCCAGAAGCTGTCTGCCTGTATTATACAGCGCTGTGCCTGAGCTAATAAGCTGTGCTTATTAATGTTAAATTAATGAATCTCAGCCTGCTCTGCTTATTAGGTTGAGCTCCGTGCCACCACAAGGCAGCTCTGCGACTCCCAGACCCGAGCTGTCTCACATCTGACCAGGCTGGAGCACAGGGCAGCCAAGCTCGACTCTGCCTTTACCCATCCACGTGGACACCCCTGCGAAGGGATATATTACAGACAAACCCCCTCTCCTTGCTCCTTATTTTCCCGCACAAAGGCAGGATAACACGTGTTATTTACAAAAGTCTAAAATGGATGTTGAAATAATTAAATGGGAAGACAGGGGCCAGCCTGACGCTCCCATCCCTCTCCCTTACGTGGAAAGCGCTGAACCCAGATGCCCAACTGTGGAAGATATTCTTCCAGCAGCAGCATCTGCCTCCTTGGCAGGCACTTCAGGCAAGTTGTCTGGGGAGCTCTGCAGTTGCCTCTTGGTTTATCACGTGGATCTGTTACTGTGGCCTATCTGGCTGCCTTGTCCAGGCAGAAGCCAGTTCCTTTTGATTCACCTTCGAATCCAAGAAACTCCATTTATTTTGCTCCCGTTTTCCCATACTGTACATAGCACGGCAAGATATTTTCAAATGCCACCCGGGTTTTCTGCCCTTCCAGAGAGAGAATGATGATTTTCTTTCTGATTGCCTCCCCCCCTGCCCAAATTCTTCATTGTTTCTGATAAATGTTTGCATCAATTTCATTGGAAATAAGCTCCTCGTCAAGGGTGGAACTTTTTGTCTCAGACGAACCCACTGATATTAATATGTTATCTAAGAAAACCCATAGGTATTCATGCTTTAGTTCGTTTGAAAAATAACTTTCGCCCACGTTCATCAGTCTATGAACAGAGAAAAGCATTCAACCTTGACAAACGAAACACACAGCCCCCCTCAAACCTCGCGGCGTGGCAGCTACGTTCTGAAGGCTTTTGCAAACTACATCTGACTAAACAGACGTATTTCTACCTATTAAAGATGAAAAAAAAAGAGAGAAAAAGAAAAAAAGCCATGCATAGACAGAAGCCCACAGTAGCCGGCACACCAGGACACAATGACAATGTGATGACAAGTCCAGCAGCAGTACCCAGAATTCTGAGGGAAAATCAGAAAATAAAGTGAAAGTATGGTATCTAGTAATACTAAGCAGGGAATGTCTGCAAACTTTTTATTTTTTTTAAAGTTAGTGGAGGAAAGATGTAGCAAAAGTGATTTTCACTTACTAAGCTACGTGTCATATCAGCAGTTTCAGGCAGGCTTGCATTTTAAATCTAGGCTCAGGAGAACCCTATTTTTACTCAGGAGAAGAACAGATTACATTAAGAACCTTACAAGCTTTCTGTTAAGAAACAGAAGAAGAAGGTAAAAGTTATTTAAAATAAAAAACAATTCCCAGAATGGAAGGAGTATACAACAAATTTCTATTTGGGAAACCTTAGACAACCTATGGGAGACCTACAACCCAAAGTGTGGAATGGGCATTTAAATTTTGCTTCAGGAAAAATGCCCGGATTCAGGAATGCAGAAGCACAGAAGCCCTTAACTGAAGGCACAAGAAAGACTATTTGTTGAAATTATTTCCTGTACCAAGACTTTTCTTTATAATTAGGCAACTTGGGAGCAGCTCTTGCTCTTCAGCCAGGGGACAGCAGCAGGGAGAAAACTTTAACCTTGCCCCTACAAGCTTTGGGAGCAGCTACTGGAAATGTGAGGAGGAGAAAAACCCTCCTGCACCAGAAGAGCGAGTAGGTGACTGGCCAGGGACATAAAGATTCGGGCATCTCTGACCAGCATTTTAAGATTTACATGAAATGAATTAATCACTTCCTAGCTTGAGAAGGGCAAATATATATCGAGACATGCTCTTGCACATGTGCTTTTCTCCGTTTCAGCTATAGAAGAGTTTTAGAAAGGAGCTGGAGCAATGCCAACACTTGTCCCATCTACCATAGCTTCCCAGGGCTCATTCTGGGGGAAGGAGAAGAGTTAAATCCACTTTCTCTCAGCTAAGTACACATCGGTCTACTAAACTCTCCCCTTGTAAATTAGCGGACACAAGAAAATGTGCGCCAGGCACAAGTGTGCACAGGACAGGAGTAATAAAATATTTGGGATTAAAGGCAAAAAAAGAAATCCAGTCGTCCAGAAGCACCTTTCTGCATTTTTATTTTATTGACTTTGGGGTGGGGGTGACCTGCTACCAAGGTTTTTGCAGTCACGCCTAGTCCTTCTTTTTGTGGAATAAGAGAGCTTGCAAAGTTCGCCTCTTCCCTGAAGAATACCTTACAGCTTGGTGTTTTTAACGAGAAGAATAGGGAGTAATTAAAACCACATTTTTACCTGTGTTTCCCATTTTCACAGCCATATTTAAAAATATAAATGCTGATTTTCATAACAGTCAGGCAAATAATTACACTTGGTACTTTTCAATGCTACCAAGCTTCAAAACGTTCTGAGCTGGTGTATCAGCAAATAACAGAACGATAAAAATAATTAACATAGTTTTAATTTAAATATTTATGATATGGTTGACTCTGTGGCTGTACGGCACCATTGTGCTAGGTGCAGGACACAAATACGGATAGATAGAGCCCCTGTTTCAAAGAGCTCCTATTGTTCCTCTCACATTACTCAATATCAAACGATCTCAAAATAGCTTTTCAAACATTAATTAAATCTCCTAACTTGCTTTTCAGGTCAGTAAGTTTTATTATCCTAGTTGTGTAGCTGGCGAAAGTGAGGAATGAAGAGGGTAAGGCACTTGCCCACGATGACACAGCGAACACTTCTCACTTCCACTCTCCTCCGCTCGCTTCCCAAATCCCCCACGCCGAGCCCCCCCACGCCTTTGAAGGCTCGTCCATGTGCATCCTGGCGCTGTGGGCGTACGTGTACATATGGGCAGCACATCTCAGGGAAGGCCGGTTACTGCTAAGTACTCTCCGGTTAATCAAGACCATGTGAGAGTCCTGCTTCTGGTTTGCACTCGCAGAAGTTTTAGTAAAATATCACTGGCGGAGTTAATTTATGTGATTTTGTAACCTCTTAATATTGCTTGGGGTTAGCGTTCTTTTCAACTGGAATGTTTTCTGGTGGTGAAAACTAAGAATGCTCAATTCATTACAAAAAGGCGCTTTTTTTCCCCCTTCTTTTTTTTTTTGTTTTGCTATTTTGGGAGATTGGGCCCTAACACATTAATATCCAGGACCAGGTCATCAAAGGGGAAATTGCAATGCTTTTCGTTTTTCTGACTAAAGATATGGGATTTTTCTCAGCATAAGGCTGTAAAATAAATACTAGGCTTGAAGTTTCTTAAGATATTCATTGGAACTTAAAAAAAAAAGAAAGAAGATGACTTTAATGCCAAAATGTCAGTGTTCTGTGCAAAATAATTAATATAATACAATAAGATCTATTCTACTATCGATTGAAAGGGAATTTATGCAGGTAATTCCTTAAGGCTAGCAGGAGTTTGGCATGTAAATCCCCCAGCACTTTGATGGGAAAACAGACCCTGATGATTTTCTATTCTTTTAATAAGCTATAAAATACAAGCTTTTCAGAGGCAAATATATAAAAAGAAAAAGCAAATACCTGAACAACTAGGGCAAGAGATGGCCCTGCTCTCTGAGACTCCTGAAATGACATTAGATCAAATCATTTTTCACACATTGCAAAAGATGCAACAATCATTTCAATCACCATGTTAAGACAATCAATACAGTTTTTACTTCCAGAGAATGGTATTTTACATTCCAACATTTGCAGGTTATCACCTTCATACATCTGTTTTGTGGTCAAGTGCATGATTAGTACTTCTGACAGGCTATTGGCCATTTTCTTATGAAGTTCTACAAAATCTTGTAAATAAAAAACAATCTGAAAAAAAAATGAAGAGCAAATCTGTGGACTGGAATGCACCCTACTTGTAATGGGAACAAAAAGCTGGCAATGAAATATAAACCTAAATCACAGCAGAATGACCTACTTTAAGGCATTTGCCAAAGAGACAGTGTTTTAGACAGCTCCTCTGAAGTAGCGTCTTTATGTCTACGCCATCTGCAAATTTATTATTGTGCTTTAGGAAAAAAAAAAAGGAAAAAAAAAAGGAAAGAAAAGAAGGAAAGAAAAAAAAAAGGGAAAGGAAAGGAAAAAATAAGGAAAGAAAAAAAAAAAAGGGTAAAGAAAAACCTACAGTATGCCTGAACAAAACTCAACTTCATCTATAGGAAAGATTCCAGTACTGTGGGCACCACACCCACACCTACTGATGTGGTCCAAGTTTTTTCTTTAGAGGCACCTAATTAAGAAACCCTGACTCATTTACATGGATACGTTTGATCTAAATTACACTCCAAACCACACCAAATTAGGAGCATCTGTGAATGCGAAGTGTTTGTTCCCAGTGACTGGTAGAATAGGGCCAGTTCTGGACAGCACATGTTCAAGTGACGAAAAATATTTCAGATGTAACATACTTCTGAGACCCACTTTTCCACTAATAATTCATAATGAGTTAAACCAGTATCTCTGCTTGAACAATTATTTCAGGCTGTGAAAAAAAAAAAACTCATTTTACTTTTAAAAGGAAGGGGTGGAAAAAAAGGGGTGGACAACCACCTAGTTTGGTTGTTGTTCCCGATAATAGGCATTAACACAACCATTAGCTGCAATTTAAATCTGTGCAGTGCACACCTTATCAGATATACGTTGCTCCTAAAGCCTGGACTAAAGGAAAGTATCTATGAATGATTAGTTGTTGTTCACAGATAAGGCCTTCTGCCTTGACGTATGGTCCTCCGGCACTAACCCGCTGTGCCGCCTTTCCAAAGGAGTCCAAGCAAAGAGCAGGGTCTCGCCCCGATGAGGCGGTACCCTACGCGCTGAAAAACATGGAAAATTCAAGGCCACCAGATTTGAGAGCTACGCTTTCCTTTTCAGGCTGCATCGCTGCTGCAATCTGACTATTGCCTGTTTGCATCCTAGAAAGCGACTCCGTACAAAAACGGGTCCTGCGGCAATTAGGGAACTTTTATCCCACTTTCCCATCTCCCAGAGAAAGGGAACAGGATGGGGGGGCTGCAGAAGTCACTGGTTGCTGCTTTGCTGCCTCACAGACTAAACTGACAAACTAAAAAAAAAAAAAAAAAAAGCCTTTATCTCACTCTAATTTAAGCCATAGGAGCAGCCCGAGCACTGAGGAGTGCAAATCCAAATTCCACGCTGGGTTTGCAATTCCCAGTCCGTTCGCTCAATTTGGCACAACCTTCGGATTTGGCCCATAGTGTTTGGCAGCCACCTTTTATTCTTCCCATCTTTTATACTTTGTGAATAGTCTAAGTTACATAATGCCAGTGACAATTTGTTTATGGCAAGCATTAGAGTCACTGTTTTATGATTACATTCAAACTTTAAGCCACATTTTGACATCTAAGGATCATCTTGCATGCTCGTATATTACATACAATGAAGGTTTGTGTTCCAGTAAAGGGGGGGGGGGGGGAGGAGGAACTTTATAAATAACATGACTCCTTTTGTCTGAAGAGATTTTAATACATTTGTCTGATCTACTGTTTTTGCAGTAGCTAGAATATAATTTGAATATATTAATATTTTCAGCAACTGTGCTCAGGGAGCCCAGTTAATAACTTATGCATGGATATATAGATACACTTCAGACAGAGGTAACGTTTTTAGCCCTTATGTTGGTAATACTTAGAAACACACAATGAAAGAGCCTGTTCTTTCCTCCTCTTTGTTGTGGGCATGCATTGTGATGGTATGGAGCCAGTGTTCTTTCTGTTGTCTACACAGCCTGGATTCAATAAGCAGTTATATATGCATATTATGACAATGTGGTCAAGGAAACCAGATTTTTTTACTATACCTTCATGTGCCTGTACAGTATAAAATCTGGTATTTATTTTTCTTGTCCTCATTCAATATGTTAACAAAATCATAATTTGATACAGGTTATGTTCACTTTATAATTAAAATTAGAGTTAGATGAAAATACAGCAAGATGTTGCTGAATGGAAAATATTTATCTTTTCGTACATTACGCATTATGGTGCAATGTAAAATCATAAATCTGTGGAGCAGCTAACTCCAGCCAAGCGTACGACAACTCGCCTCCTCCCCTGGTCCACAAGATGCAACTGGTTACCTCCTCTAAGCCGCTGGTTTCTGTGCCCATCTCAGCCCCGCCGTTAGACGGCATTGCCACATCCTCTCCAGAGCTTTGCTGTGGTCTTCTGAAAGAAGACCTCTTGCCATGCAGATCAGCCAAGAAAAGGGAATTCAGGAAAGTTCTGTATTTTTCACAGATCCCACCAATCTGTCTCCTAGCGCCTTCATGGACAAAGCGCAAACTTTTCGCACCATGTTCTCTGTGTCAGCACTAGACTCAGCCTCACCAAACCACCCCAGGGTAGCGCTTCATCTGCCTTGAAACTCTTCCCGCTGCCCAGATCATCGCCATCCACATTGCCAGGTCCAGGCCTTCACCAAACGCTATCAGCAGTCTTGGAGGTCCCAGTAGAGTATCGCATACGGGACAACCCTATAGCATATGGAAGCTTTCCAGTAAGTAAAGTTTACTGTGAACATCAGCTTGTCCCTATTCAAACTTTCAGTCCAGAGAGGGTTTTCCGTAGGGCTGTGGCAGTAGTAGTAACAGGCAACTTAAGAGCACCTCCTAGGAGAACCCAGATATGCTTCCATATCTGGATGACTGTCTCCTCAAATGTGTCATTAAAAGCAGGAGTTTTCCATTCTTTCAGAGCATCTACCCCATGGAAGTCATTGCAGCTGCTACGGACTCAGTGCCGGCCCTGAGATTTCTGTCTCAGGGCAAATTTCAAATCTTGAATATGGTTTGAATCTCACCTGACCACTATGGTGAGGAACTGCTTAACCTTTTTGGGTTACATACTAGCAGGTTCCCATTACTCTTCATATTAGATTACGTCTATACGGCTTCACATTCAGAATCTCCAACATTTGCTTCCTAAAGAGGCACTTTCTCAGCTTGTAAATCCATTTACAACCATTCACTTAAGGTTAGATATTTTCTGCCACAGGGGAAGATCCATGCAGCACCTACAAAAGTGTCCTGAATTTAGTCTTATCTGAGCGCCAGACAGCGCAGTGTCAGTGGTCTTCTGGAGCTAAAGGCAATGAAAAAAAAAAAAAAAAAAATCACATGCAAGGCATTTAAGCTTCATCTCCAAGAACAGCATGCCTACGCATAGCGTCAATAAGCAAGGCCATACAGGGACAGACCCATTTGGCAGGCGGGCACTATCAGAAGTGCTTCTTTGCAACCCTATTAGGTGCATTGAGGCATTTTACTCGGTTAAGCTATGACTGAGATATTTGATGCCCTGGAAGCTGCTTACTGAATGAACTGTCCCAAGACTGATGAGTATGCCTTGATATCAACAGCAAGATTGTACCTGTTGTTCCTAAATCCTTCAACGTCTGTCAAATGTGATTTCGGTTAGGAGGTCTAAGTGACTCGTGTGTGTTTTCTCACCAGCTTTTCTAACTGTGGATTTTGATCGGGGTCAGACAAAAGCAGATATTGGCAGGTCTGGTCACTTGAAGCTTCAAAGATGAAAGAAACACAACTACTGAGAGAGGTAGGGCTGCCTGTATAGAGAATGAAGACTTCTGTAAAGTGTCTAAGGCAGTTAGACCACAGTCATCTGAGACCGGTACATGTGTGAATGGGTATTTGACTTAAAAAGGAACTAATGAGAAAATTCAAAGCTAGCTTGAAGCTGGGAAATATTGCAGAACTTGCAGTACTATAAAGGGTGCATCTTAGAAAGACACAATATAGGGAAAATCCTCCACTCCAGGCAGTTTGTGCATTTAGTGCAATGGACTATACACATGCACAAAAAATAAGCATCAAGCTAAGGTGAGTGGACAAGACAGACAAAGTGTAAGTAGAAAAGACAATGCTGACATAGTAAATTCATTGCTCAAGGGCAAGTAAAATGTAAATAAGTTTAAAGAAATCAAAGACTCATGGCACATACTCACTAGTGCATTTAAGAGATACATTCATCCTACTGATGTTCAATATCAGGGCTGAAACAATCGTGATGCTGGGAGGCATGTTAAAGCATCTTTCAAATCTGATACAAATGCAGTGCATATATATTGCAATAGTAGCTTGTGGAGAGCTCAGAACTGAACCTGAAAGAGTAAGAATCCTGGTTGAGGTCAGATCCCATATAAAATCATCCCTGTTGGGCAGACCACTGCAAAAAGACTCATTTTAAACAAGATGGTGATAATATAGGTTAAAAAATTGGAGGATTTATATTGGGGACTATTAATAGGCAAATATTAAAAAAGAATTCATGATTTTAAAAGACTTGAAACAGAACAATTTATGAAGTAATTACATATATAGGAGCTCGCAGAAAGGGAAAACTTTGGTGAGAGTTTGTTCTCTGACTTTCGTGGAATTCTTTGCACAGTCTCTGATTTCAGCATCCAAAATTACGGGTTGTCTTACAAAACTGAATAATTTACTCGTGACACTGGACAGAAGCAACGTGTTGTTAGCGAAACTAAGCTTTTCACGAGAAGCTCTAGACTCACCAGCAAAGATGCATTTCTGAGCAGGTTGTCTACAGTTCAGCATCCCGGGTTGAAATTCCAGCCAATTGCCACTTTGGGGCTTTAAGTCAGAAAGTAAACCTGTCATATCCAGAGCTGAATTATTTGCTGTCAACTGGATTACCGTAGCACAAAAGGGCTATAATTGAACGCTGCAAGAGGTTGTAGATTGAACATAGTCAAAAGCAGTAATTCCACTTAGTAAAAGTAGATATCATCCAAAATGAGAAAAGTTAAGCTTATATAAGGTGAAATTCTGACTCCATTCCGGCTCCCAGTCACCGGGAGTTTTGTCAGTGACTTTAACAGTAATCAAAATTTCAGTCACTGTCGAGAGAGATGCTGCAAAGGGTGTGACGAAGTGAAAGTTAAAATAACTGTTAACCTGGGGCTTCCAAAATACATTTTCTGAGCACAGACTGCTGTCTAACTCAGTGTTTTCCCGACGTAGCAATGCAGACAGCCCTTCTGGGGGCCAAGGGGATAAAACTGTGCTAGTGGAGTACATCTAGGACGTGCAATAAGAATTACCCTGCTGTAACCGCTGAAGTTCCCATTGTTCATCATCCTGCGGGCCATGGTGGAACTGGACGACTTAAGCATAGCGGGGTATGGTTTGTAAGAAGCGATTTCAGAAAGCTGTGACATCGCTGAGCATCAGTGCCGGTGCTGACACCCTTCCACCTCAGCCGCTCTGTCGAAAGACGGGTAGAGATTACGGGAGGAAAGAGCGTAGTAGCGGCTGGCAGACACGCTAAGTTTACTGGGAGGTGGAGGATTATATTATAATACCGAGTCTCATCATCTTTCTATTTTTCTTAACAGTAAATCTGAACAAAAAATGCAATTTACGTGCACCTGTGAACAAGGCTCCGTAGGGTCTCCTGTGTACTTTCCACATACCCTCTGCTTCGGGTGTGTTGTAGAATGGTGCCTGGCTTCTTTTGCCGACTCAAAAACCAGCTGAGTTACCAGCAGAACTGGTGGCTCTGCTTTTTTGCCACGTAATTTTTGTTTGTCCATCACGAAGCACGCCGAAGCCTCGGTGTGCCCATCAGAAAGCAATGCTGTTAATAACATTAATCCACCTTTATTAAGAGCCTTTAGCATTATGGAGGAATACCAAATATTATTAAGACAAAGACAAGAGGATAATAAGGAAACGTGTTTTTTCCCTTGCTGACCTAGTTTCTAACCTCACTTTAAAAATCTTCCATTGATTTTAATTATGCTTAATCTAAAGCTAAGCTCGCAAATCTAGCAAACTTAAGGCCTGCTTTTAAGTGAATTTTCTCGCCTGTCAGAGTTCCTCAAGCTTTCTACGCTACAGTTAGGAGTTTATTTCCAGCCCAGACACAAAGTTGAGACAGCTCTCTGCCCGTAGGAAACAGCCAGCACCGCTACTGTACGGCGCTCGAGTTCAAACGCTACCTTGCTCGAACCGAGGCTGTGTACAGCATTCTTCCCAGAACAATTGCAGTCCTTTTCTCATCAGCGATAGCCAGAGGCAGTAATAAGGGTGAAGGATATCTATCATGAAAAGTCCAGTGTCAATGTGTTCCCCCAATTTATTTACTGACCTTCAATGCAACAGCCATACTCCTGACCCTCATGAGATGAAGCCTAAGGGGAAATGGCACTGAGCACCAATTCCATATCCTGTTGTTCTGTGGTCTAAATTAAGTGCTAATTAATTACCACTGGCATCTTTGGCATTGCCTGTCAAATTGGATTTAGGATATCCTTTCGCTGTTTAAACAAATAGCCCTACATCTAAAGCTAAAATCCCAAGTGTTAGCGTTTTCTTTACTTTTAAATTTTTATTTAAAAATTCAGCAAGTATGCCCATGGATTTTGCAGGTAGAATTCAAATAAAAGAAACAGGAATTGATATTGTCAATTTTGATTAATAGTCCCTCATTAATAAACATCCTGTTATTCAGTTTCCACCTGCAGTTGCTGATGTTGCCTGGAATCAATTAACTCATATAATTTGATTTATTTTACAAAGACATTTTTGGATGTGCTGTGCTGATGATAAAGGTTCTATATTTACAATTCTTGATTTAAGGGAGATTGTTACTAACTGCTTTTTTTTTTTTTTTAATGTTACAAGGAAATGTAGCTTCAGGCACGCTTGAACAAAAATATTTAAGCAATTTCAAAAGTTAAAGCTTTATTCATGTCAAACTCTCTGTTGCCTTCTGAGCCACGCAGACCACAAAAGCGTACAGATCCAGGACCTCTGACAGGTTGGTCTTTACAATAAGCTAGCTGTTCTGCAGAAAAAAATAATCAGAAATAGAATTTAAAAAAAAAAAAAAAATCAAATCAATCACAGCAAAAGGTACACCACCAGCCAAAAATACAGTTAAGGCCTCTATGTGTTATATCTCTGTCTGAACGTATATTATTCTATGCAGTCTCACACTGCCTTTATCACTCTACTATCCAAACACCTCTAAGAAGTGCATTAGCATCTGCCTAACATCTGTCACGGGTGGTTTTGTTCTCTCCTATCCTCTCCCCAAGGAACGGCTCGTGCCTGCAGTGGTAGCGTGGCTTTTGAAGAGGGGTTCGCTGTTGTTTGAGATATATATCCTGCTACAGGGCTGTTAGAGAAGGCAAAAATGAATGCCTTGTGCACAGAGCTGCAGCCAGAGGAGGCCGAGATGTTCCGTAAGGCAGTTCGTGGCCTTCAGCTGGCTCCTACCAAGTGGCTGTCCCCAAACAGAAAAACTTCAGGCTCAATAGCAACTCGCACTGTGCAAATATGGACCAGTTATCCTCCTCCCTCTGGTCTTAGGAGCATTAGTCAGAACCCGTTTGCATTCACGCACAAAAAATTGAAAACCAAGCCAAACTGGCAGGACAGAGTGGTGGTTGTCAGTAAATGGAAGAACTTAGCCGGTCACCCAGTTGGGTCAGTTTTCCAAAAGGAAGACCTGGAACTTTGGCAGTAATGGGGAAGATTCTGGGGAAAGATTTTGACTGCGTTTCTTTAACGCAACGTGGCGTGTTGGGGGAGCAGGACCTGAGGCTCTGCCCACACCACGCTCTCCAGTAGGGCCACGATAGCGTGGAGGTGAACCCCTGCCCTTGCTGTCCACACCACGCCGGGCCACCGGCGGGCACCCTCTGCCTTTGGAGCTTCTCTAACACAGGAGCTGGCCAGAAAACAGAAACGATCCCAAGGCAGGTACCAGGTCACCCTGCTCTCTTCACATAGCTACAGCCGACAGCGGGGGCAGGAGCACAGGAGAAGGACTTCTCCAAAGCACGTTGCTGAACGAAGCCCGTGTAGAGGCCCGAGTCCCTTTAGATGTCTAAATGTGCTTTTACGTCTTGGCCTCAGTCAGCCACAAAATTCAGACTTTTTCTACAAGACAGGGACTGTGTGAGGTGCATGCAAAGGCAAGAGCACACGCGCTCTTCGGAAAGGACGTCATACAGGTAGCAAAGTTTACCCGCTGGTGAGAAGATTTGATTTTGAACTGTTCTCTCATTAAACCAGGCTAAGCCAGAATAAATGCCTTTCTTCAGCTTTTCAGAGTCTATTCAGCCAACTGTGAACTGATGTTCGGAGTTAGTTTAGTTATTATTTTCATTTAGGGCTAGACTCCAAGGCAGTTCATCCAGGGAAGGGCTCGTGCTGTGAGATATGCAGGGGATCCCCTGAGGAAGCCCATTCTCCACCAGGTCCCTGTCAGCTGTCCAGGTACTATATATAGCCATCCAACGGTCAGATTTAAAGGCTAGTTTGCAGAAGAAGACAGCATCGAGTGCTTGTTCTTGCGTCCCAGAGCAACTGAAGAGAAGGGATTTTTCCCAAAGAGCTGTAATATGAACCCACAGCTGCAGAGCACAGGAAGCCTATGGAGTTTCTGTAGGCCAGGAGCCATGGAGGCTATTTTCAGCAAAAGCAAGCTCTTAAGTATGTCTGAACTATTTCTGACCCCTCTCGTAATGTATCATACGCCATGACCTGGTTTCTCTATTACCAGTCGTGGATAGCTATTGTTTCGAATCCAACCTATGGAGCAAAGAGGAATTTAAAATACCTTCCTATTTTACACGGGCGAAAGAAAGTAGCTTAAAACTGTCCTAGTCCCCTGTGATCCCTGAACTCTGTATATTTGTCGCAGAAGAAACCACGTGGCACATTTTGAAAAGGACAGACGTAGCGTTTTGGAGCTCCTCTATAAGCATAAACCTCAGGTCGTAGCTACACAAGTGCAAAGCTCCCCCCTCCCAACACGGTATACAGATTTCACAAACAACGAGCTGAGGATTCAACTGATAATGTTTGCATTTGCTTAGCTTCATCAGCTGGTGAATACCACTGTAATGCAACTGAGCAAATCATCCATAAAGCCAGTACATAAATAATAATGAGGTTTAGTTTGCATTCATAAAATATCAAGAATCCCAATTTATTACTAAATTTTAAATTTATCTATGTTGCAGTGCAATGAATTGAACGGTTTACACAAATAGAGCTTATGGCATCGAGGGCTCACTTACCACCGATTATTTCCCTAAGTCTCTCAAGATGGGGTTAAGTAGCGGACAGGCCCTGCGCTCTTCCTCCACGGCGGGTTTATTTTGCTGTCTGTCCCGAGCTGGTATATCCAGCCGGATACGAATATCTCCGCAAGGCTTTGACCTGTTACAGAAGGACACCTATTGTTGTTTGTGTTCAAAGAGGACTCTCAAAGCTGTAGTTCAGTCTTCTTTTTAGTACCAAAAGCCACTTAAGTTCTTCCTGAAGAACAGCTACTATAGCGGACCTGAAATAAGTTTACAACACAAAGCGACATTGCAGTAATATGCCGTTTCTCAGGAAAGCATGTAGCAGGCCTTAAATGGGAAGGGAATACATTGAGAAGAAACCTGGTAGTTTATCTGTGCATCATTTTGTATTTGTGCCTCCTTCCTAACGCTGAAAACCTGTCTGCAAAAGCCCTGCCAAAATGTGCTTATACACACACAGACATTATCACTTCGTAGGATGGTACGTTTTATTATCAGGTTATTTTCCAGTACATTTGGCACAGTTAAGGTAAGTATATTAACTTTACTTCCAAATAAAGAAAACAAAGTTGTACTGAATGTCTCAGCCATTGTCAATGAGTTAAGAACTGACAGGAGGTCCAAGTAATCAACCCTGTCTACTGCGCCGAGCTTTCCCCTGGGACACCTCTCCAGATCATACAATGTATCTGACTGGCATGGATGTAGAATTGCTTTCAATAAAGATTTTATTTCAAGGTTGGATGATTCCTTCCCAAATGTCTTGTCACTAAAGCAAAGTATGTAATACCTGTTATTTTTTTAACTCCTGTGAACCAGCATTTGGGAAGGAGAGGAGCATAAAATGTTGAGCTGGAAACTGTTCATCACGAGAGTCAAATTTTAACGCGTTCAAATTGATTGGGAGATCTGCGATAGGAAAAGTCAGAAAACCGCTGCACAAACCCTGGCCTGTAACAGTGCAGTGAAAAGGCCTGTTAACAGCGTTATAGTTGAGGTGAGTCGAAGGCGGCCGAGCCATTCCCAGGGCCGAGTCCTTAAGCTAAAACATTACGTTCGCATATGCCTACGTATACATAGGAAACAGATATTAGCCAATTTGAGGGTAATTATTGCTAAGGTGAATCAATGGGATGGGCAGACTTTGACCCGTTAAGGCAGTTCGTAGGAACTTACATATCAAACCAAGCCCAGTGGTCCGTCGGGATGAGCGGCGCTGGCTGTGACAGTGGTCGCTAGCACAGTTCAGCAAAGGTACAAAACCTGCCCAAAGGGGCTGTCATGGAATAACCCACTTACAGAGGAGTCAGTTCCTAATTCTGGAAGTTTACTTGTTATACCAAGAGGACAGATGTCACAAATACATCGTTTTTACTCCTTTCTGAGGACATTTCTTTATTCCCATACATCTTTAATCTTTCTTGGCCTCTGTTTAGATCTTGGTTTCTGTCTCTAATGCAGTGACTTCCCTAGTTAAATAAAATATTGTGCATAATGCTGGTGGACAGGATTCTGATAAGATCAACACCTACTTTTATCCCCCAGTCCTCTGTTGAATTCAGGGGATGGCATTTCCTACACTTGCCATTCTGACCTGTAGTATTTTACGAGGTGACCCGTTCTTACTCTTCTGATCCCCTCATTTTGTAATGCGTTGCTCTTCAGTCATAGTCTATATTATCAGTTCATGGAAGAGCAGCGGGATCGTCTTATTGAAAAGTTACCCTCAGATATAATTTAAAACGGTAAAAGAGTACTAGGCATGGCTAAACCCAGTTCTGCTAAGGGTAGAAATGCCCCCCGACGTTGAGCAAACTTAAATCCTCATAGGCTGGAAAAGGTGAAGAAAGCAAGACTGAGCAGTTCCCAGTGAAGCTAGCAGAGGACAGCTTTACCCTCAAACACTCTCCAGCTTACAGTAAAACAGTGCCCTTTCCAACGGGGTTTTCCTCCCTAAGTACACTGACTTCTTTCTCTAACTTTTACGTGCAGTAGGAACATTAAAATGTTGAGGAATCGCTCACTGTTGAAACACTTTCCCCTCCTCAGCAGTTATTACAGAGTAAAAATGGATGAAGAACATTTCCTAACGTCTAGTGTGTTTGAAGAAATAATCCAGTGTGCTTTCTGAATGTCAAAATTAATAATGATTTTATTTAGAGAGTTTGAAAAGTGTAGGTTTAATGGAACTAGAGCGCCAAACTCACCATACAATGACCCTCTTAGCTGTAGAGTTGCCCTGCTCTCAGTCACACGCTTTCCAGCTTACGGTTGCCTTGGCAACAGCCAAAGCATAAATTCCGAGTATTTTTGCCTATATATTTGCCATTGACACTAAAGCCCTCCTATCAGACACTTCTGCTGGTTTAATACATCATTAATTTCATTACTATTAATAATGAGACCTGTATTTTCTGCATGTTGCCTGACTTGCAATCTTAAAGGACTGAAGCCATTCTTGAAGCTCACTTATTTAGAGAGGGGGGAATTTTGCACAGCATAATGCCCAACAATTTCTTGATATGGTTCCAACATCTGTGGCATCGGATTATAGAATGTTTCTAAAATAATCTCAAATTGATGGATCATTGCTCCTTTCATTTGGGCTTGACAAGTAGCAGCTCTGGCATTTCCTTTCGCTTTTTATGTTGTAAATGGTGTATCACTCTTTCTGCTCTTTCTCTAGCCAAAAAAACAAATTTTGCCCATTTTTTAGGGCTTTTCTCTTTTAACAACTCAATTTCACTTAGGAGCTACAGTAATAGCTTTAAGTGTGTATATTTGGGTTTGGTTTGCTTTGACTTTTTCTTTTGTGGACAGATGAAAAAAAAATTACAGAATTTCATTGGTAAATAGTTGTAATTTAAAAAGGCATAAGGTTCTAAACTTATAATTATTTTATTCAAGCTGGATTGAATTCCTTCCTTCTTCCCCTCCAGTAGCTGTATTTTACCACAGATTATTTAACTACTCAGACTTTCCATGTTTCCAAGATTTCTTGGTTTATAGTTTTTTGTTACTGTGGTCATCAAAACAAGTATGACTGCATGAACAGATAGAAAATATCAAGAATTTTCAAGAGATTTTCTCAATACAAGAATTATTATTCCAGCATTAAGCTTAGGGGCCCCAAATATACGCAGATGTTCTTAGTGCTGCTTTCCATATCGATGAACCGCAACAGATAGCTGGTTCGTCTCCGTCGCCAACGCACACCGTGCCCATCGTCCCTTGCGACTGCAGACCATGTGCTGGCCATGCCTGGAGTCAAACAGGACTTCACAAGTAGGCACCACTCAGCCTACAGATAACGGAATTCAGTTCCCTCCTCTCCCTTCAGTAAATTGCGCTCTGCCATCACTGTTTTCACCCTGACTCTGCTCATCCCTGGTCCACCGCCTCCTTCTCTCTGCAAGGTGTTTCTCCTCCAGCTTCACCAATGCTGTCCGTCAGCAACACCACCTCACTGCGAACCCATGGCTGATGCTAATTGATGATCTCTAAAATTACACAAGATACAACTGCTGAATATGGTTCCCCCCCCCAGTGAACTAGTATCTCTACCCATGCTGATGTCATTGGCAAATATTTCACAAGGTTTCCAACTTCTAGCACGTAACAAGCTCAACAGAAATCAGGTCTTTCACTCCGGGAGGCCCCAAGCTTGATGTATGTGCTTCTGCATAAGTGGCATTAAGCAAAACAACCTCATCATCCCTGTAACAAACATTTTTAATTTTGATAAAGATGTGTGACATCCATCAGAAGCCCACACAGTCATCTGGCAACAAAATTACTAACTTTTGAGACTTTCTGAACACCTAAGAGAAGAGATGATATGTTACTATTACCGCAGAGGAAAGAGATGCTTTTAAAAAATTTATAATAAAGATGTTATATTTTAAGAAATTAATAGTTAAGCCAATCTGATTAGTGCCATATGGAGAGTGTTTTGTGCAATGGACACCACAGTTACAAGCATGAGGCAGAACTAAGTAATGCTTCCTATTTATATATGAGGAAAAAACACAAGTGTTGATGTTCAGGGAACGTGGTAAACGACAAGATTGGCAGAAATCCACAAGACCATGCTCTCTGCTGTGTGACCCACCTACTAACATGAAAGAAACCTTTTTTTTAAGTGACTGAAGCCATTATGTCTCATGAAGTTTCTTTCACTTATAGTGCAGCTTGCTGTAAATTCAGAAACAGGTAGGGAAAAACAGAGAAAGCTCTGATGATTTTTAAACTGCTGTCTGAATTTTAAAAGGATAAATGAGTGACAATGAGAGAGGGAGAGGAAAAGTAGAACTTGGCTTCAACAGTTCGCTTGGGCTATTTAAGTTAAAACTAACAGGTTAAGGAAGCATCCATAAATGCAAACATTTACATATTAAAGTTACATTTAGTTTGCATTCCTTGGTAGAGCTCTGCAATTTATTTATAAAATATGTATCTTCATTTACTAGTCTTTCCAACCTAGGATATATTATATATTCTGGAGGTTGAGGGAAATGGATTTCTACTTAGTTCCTACTCACCGCTGCAGAGATTTATGCGAAACTGCCTACCTAAACTCCATCCATTAAACCTATATTGTTCTTAGGCCAGGCTTCTCCATCCTTAATGTCATTTCCACAAGAATATTAAGTCTTAATACAGACATAAGATCAACTTTTAATAATAATAGTCCTCCTCTTGTAATTTTGTGGGTAATAAAGATATCAAAGGTTATAATCCTTACCATTATTTTCTAAGTCATCTCATTAAGGTATGTGGTCTCAGTGTCTTTCAAGAAACTTTGTGTCAGGGTAAGGCATGCAAAAGTCTTTAGTTATATAAATTTCACAATCCATTTCAGACCATACTAACTTTATTGGATTTAAATTAGCAGAAGGAATGTGTTTCATATGAGCTCTATATTAAGGGGTTTTTTTTTTTGTTTTCCCAACTCTTTCAGTGCTGGTCTCGGACCACGTTAAGAGAAGCAGGGAAGCTTCTCCCTGGAGCCACCCAAAGCGTTGACACTAAAAGTGCTCGATTCCCTTAGCGTTAAGAGCAATCCCTATTTTTGGTGTCTAAACATATGAGAAATTATTGCCTTAGAGCACACACACTAACAAATGCTCGCTCACCAGAAAGCACCAAATTGTGCCTTCATAGAAGAGCACTGTAGCTGGGGCTCTAGACCTCCACCCCGCACACATCTTGCTGCCTAGGGCTGACTCTCCTTTCCCAGTTTGTCAGGTTGGCAGAAGTTGGCTCTTCCCTCCTTCTTTTCTTTCTTTTTCAAAACTTAACCAACCGTCCCTCCCTGTTAGGAGATTCAGTAAAAAAGCGCCTCTATGTACTTCAAAAGCAACAGCGACTCCTTTGACATCCCTCTTTTTTAACCAATTCTTTTCTTTCGTCAACAGGATAGCAGCCAAGGAATCCGTGAATCTTATGTCAACACAAAGCTTAGGAATTGTGTTTGGACCAACACTCCTTAGACCTGAAAAGGAGACAGGGAACATGGCAGTCCACATGCTGTACCAAAATCAGATAGTTGAACTTATGTTGAGTGAGTACAGCAAGATCTTCGGCTCTGAGGAAGACTGACAGACAGGGCCTGTTATTGAAAACGTTCACATCTGTCTTGATGTCTAATATTTTTACATTTCTGTAAACATATTTCTGAAATATTTCTTTTTCTTTCAAGTGACAGATGCCTCATTTTGTGAAAACTTAATGATGATTTTGTGTTTAATTTTCAAACATTGGAATAAAAAATATTGTCAACATTTGCCTATATGTATTCTGCATTAACCCTTTGAGAGTTTCATTATGCTAGCACTCCAAGTGTCACTTTTTTTTGCAAGCTGAGCATACAGCATATGGCCAAAGACCATAGAAAATGCTGTTTACCAACATATGCAACGGCACAGAAAGACAAATAATAATTCAGGAGATTTGTGGAAAATGCATTCAAATATGTATATTAAAAGCAGTGAATTAAAGCAGTGATACCAGATCATTTGTAGCTAATCTGAGCTAACCTTTCTCTTTGATATGTATTGAAAGTTAAAGGCATGATGAATAATCAATTCGCCTACCCCAAGAGTTCAAAAAAAGATTGCATTTAATACTTTTAAACAAGTAATAATAATAATAAAAACCCCTAAAACCAGAATGTCACTATTTGCATAACAGTGCCTAAAAAAAAAATTAAAAATTAAATTGGAACTTTGGCATTTTTACCTAAATGCAGTACATGAAATGAAGACATTGCATGACTGCTCATTTTAATGTAACATCCATTTTGATTCTTCATCACACTGTACATCTGCCTGCTTTCCCCAGCTATCTCATGTTCTGTAGCATTTGTATTGTGCTCCTGAGGATGCTTTATTGGTGAACTACATTAAATTCATCTAGAAAGAACTTTAAAAAAAAGCCTTTTCATATGCCCTTAGGATTACTTGGCTAGACTTGAATCAATTTATGCATTTGATGGTTAGTTTCAGTTGTCATGGATAAACAAAAGGGTAACTGTCTAGAATATATCAAATATTGTTTCATTTTGAAATGTATGTTTCCAGCTATACACATCTCCTACCCTGTTTTGTAAAAGTATTCTGCTGATAAAATGTAGACTTATGTTTGACAGCTTTTTAATCAAGTTCAAAGAGAATAAATAAAACTAATCCAGTGTGGTAAAGAGTCTGTCTGGTTATCGATTTGTTCATAAAATGAAAAATAAACCATGTAAATAAGATGTGTGAAACACAGATCTAGAAGCAAATATTTAAAGCAATTAAAGACCCCAAAACATAGGATTAATGCATAGGTCTGCTGTGCACGAGAGATATGTCTTCAATATCACCTCAGCAGATCATGGATTACTTCAGTTTTTACTCAGCATCATTTTGTAAAATACTGTGTTATTCAGGAAAGGTTGCTCCTCAGAGCTGTCATTTATGGGAACAAATGTATAATGAGGCTTGATCGTTAACTAAGACCAGGCTCTTTCATCAGGTACTAACACAGGCAGAAAATAACACCACGAAAACATAAAAATTGGCCCCAAGATGTTTTCTGACTTCATACATGTCTCAAAAATCAAGCAAAACAGGAGGTAATGACCAGTAATTAAAATTAAAAAACAAACAAACAAACAAACAAAAATCTTCCCCCATATCACAAATATTCAACGTAATCATTTCTGAACAAAACTACAACGTTCTGGAGAACCCAAATTCACTTTACTTTCAAGAAAATATTTTTCATGTTACTGTCAAGCCATGAGTACTTAAACAGTAATGCTTTTCAACATCATCGTCTTTAGACTCTTTTAATAGCAACAAACCAGGCGCTGTTTATAGCCTGTGGAAATGACTGGAAGAAAGATAGTCAGAAGTTCAGTCTATTCCTTAATAAAGACCATTCACATTATGGCCCCACGGGTGCTCACAATCATGCTATTGAAGTAATTTCTTCTATTACTGGAAATGAAAAGTTCACTTGTTACTTGGATCCTGTTGCACTCAGAAGAAAAGATTCTTAATTAATTAATTAATCTTCCTTTAAGCTTTCTTTGGAGCACGGAGACTCCTCTTCTCTAGTTTTTGTAACCAAGACAAGGCTTATAAAATGAACCCATATCTTCCTTAAGATCAACTGGTTTGGGGTGGGGGGTCGGGGGGGAATCAAGCAACCTTTTGGACACATAAGCCTTTCTTTGGTTTTGAAAGGTTGCTTACATGAACGCTGTACAAATGCGCTGACTTTTCTATTAAATGCTTTGTTAAAGATAGAAGCCTGATACGTGGGTAGCCAATTCTGGGAGGACAAAAGTGCATCTCATCAGAAAAGTGTACACATCTGGGGTGTATACAGATGTCTAACCTTTCTGGTCCCGACAACTGAAAGGAATAACCATGCCTTGCTACCAAGTTGCTCCCTTCCCCAAGAGACCAGTTTTCTCCCCGTCTCCTTTAATATCTACATCAATTCAGTGGGAAAAATTATGGACTCAAGTGTTACTTGAAAAGCCAGCCCCACAGCTCCTGCCATCACACCCTCAGGGCAGAAAGCAGCCAGACAAAAGATGGTAAGAGTAAAAAAAAAAAAAAAAATAATATTTGCAAGCCTTAACAGCAGCGGGGTTTCTTTTTTCCTCCTGCTCAGGTATTTTGCTCTTTGTTAACCAAGCTCACAGCCCAGGGCTCCGACAGACTCTCTTTTGTTGCTGGACACATACATTTCTAAATCCCAAAAGTGTCTAAGTTTGGCCTCCGTCCAGCATGAGCAAGTCACTGGGCCTATATGACCACCACATTGCTCCTCCAATTGTTACTTGTAAGAATATTCACTATGACTTGGTAGAAGTTTTTCTCAACCTTTGCTAAATTTTTAGTGAGTCAAAATTAGACTAGCAGAAGACCCTTTTTTCAGGAGTTAGCTTCAGTTTAAGACCACGGATATTTTAAGCAAAGAACTATTGCTATTAATGGTAAGTGATCAGAAAAATGAAGGCTGAGAATGCAGCAGAGACAAATATATCCAAGAATCAGTGGTTATCTGCATCTTCTCCCCGTACAGAGAATCTTCTACTCAAACTCATGTGAAAAGACAGCTGTCCTAGTAACTGGGATTACTATAGTAAAAGGAGACATCAAAGAGAGACCTGTAATGGAACTGAAAAGGGCATTTCCAGCTAGAAATATTTCTCATTAAAATAAAAACTCAATTTATTGAATCTTAAACTACTGCAAGAAAAATTGACAGTTTTTAACTCAGGAAATTCAACTGCAAAATAGAATTTCTGAGCCAAAAATCAGACTGACTTGCTGAGCTGCAGCTAAAAGAAGACACGTAAACTGCCCTGAACAAATCTTCATCCTTTTTTTTATTTACGTATATACACATATATATAAAGCAACATGCATCTTAATAGTTCTTTAATTCTCTGCTAGGAGAGCTACACTGCAGGTAACATTCAGCCTGTTTTTGTAAGCACCCCATGTTTCAACAGAGCCAAAGACTGCCATTCAGCCCAAGGCACTCAAGAAGTTCAGCTAATCAATTACTACATAGTATATAGACCATGGGCAGAGTTTGGAAGAAAGCTGGAAAGTAAGTTGGGACCACAATCACCACTGTAATCAGGCAGTGTATAGATTTTACATGGCTAATTCTCGGAAGAGGCTGAAAGACAAGCCTCGGGGAATGCACATATTATCACGGCACAGCAGGTTCCTCTGCCTTGCATTCCGGCTTCAGAAAGGAAACATGGAGCATAAGGAAGCTGAGCATAATCACGGATGCAGGTCTCAATCACAAGTCCTGATTTTTGTAGGATGCATAAATGGGGCTCAGGGCAATGCTTGCTTTGCAGAACATAGGAACCTTCCCTAGCACTCAGTTTGGATAAAAAAAAAAAAAAAAAAAAAAAAAAAACACCAAACAAAAAAACCCCCAACCCTTCCCTAAGGACCAAGGGCAACACGTGAGAAAAATCTCCAGCAAATGGCCTGCTGAGGTCAGGCCATACCAAACCCTTCGCTGCTCAAGTGCGACAGCCCTTGTTGGTCAGTAGGCTTCACCGAGGGAACGCTTGCAGGATGCTACTAAAGCAGCAATCTCATCCCTGTGCCAATTCACCATGTGTTATCGCAGCAGATGAATACACTTTACCATTACTTATATACTCCATGCTATTTTTACACTCAGCAATTGCGTACTTCCAAACATACCTGAAATACTATAAGAATTAATGCCCAGTTTTCCTTATAGATCCTTGCTACAAAGATCTGGTTGCACACTGCATGCAAAACATGAGCCCTTGCTTCAATGTACATTTTGTGTGAAAAAAACGAAGTTAAAAAGACTTGAGGATTGGGGATGCAATACCACACTGCTCATCGGCGGTGTGAGAAACTGAGGCACAGAGCCAGCTGCGTCAAAAGAGAACATTGCATTTTAGTGCTCATTTTATTCAGCCTCATTCTTTTTTCTTTTTTTATTAAGAGAAACTTTATATTCTACACCCTTGCTTCCTCTGAATTCACCCACATAATCCGGTATTTGGGTTGTTGCAGGCACTCAACCCTGCTCATCCCTGCAACCCAAGGGCAGGGTAACCTCAGAGGAAAGAGGAACAGGTAGAAATTTGCCTTCCAAACTCTTAACCGTGGTGAAGTTTGCTGGCTTTCTGAAGTTTACTCTTAAACCCTCAGAAATACTTCAGAAGTGCAGGGAAACCACCATGACGTGGCAAAACAGCCTGTCCGCGCACCCCCAAAAAGCTTTGCGCATGCTGTAAAACCTGGGGCGATATCTTACACTTTCAGTAGAAGCTGACAGCTTTGTTTAATAAGTTTAAGAGGGACCATAAAACACTGCAAGTTCAGAATGCATGCCAATTAATTACCCACAAAACGCCACCATTTTAGAGCACGTTTCAGTGAATAAAAGGCAGACTCATAAATTTCACGTGATTCTCCTCCGCCTGTGTCAAAATACAATTCCTATGCCCAGCTCCTATCCGTAAGTTTCTTGGCTGGGTGTCTGGAAGACAAAAGGAGCAACTACCTCCCCACCGGCGATTTCTATATTGTCTCAAAGCAGAGGAGCTTTCAAAGTAGCAGCTCAGAAGCTTTTGGAATATTTTCTGGTTGCAATTTTGGGTCGGTGGAGGTGTTCCCTCTGCTCTGGAAAATAAGAGTGACCATATTGAAAGCGGGTCGGCCGGACCATTGCTGAGCCTTCAGCCTACCCACTGCGGTGAAAAAAGTACAAGTCCAACTGCTATGTCTAGCTTTCCCACAGGGGACGTTTCTTTGCAGCCCTAGGCAGCAAATGGTTTTAAGTAAACGGCCGAACACCCTGTATACGTTTCTATCTTTATGTAGTTTCTGCCACTTATTATCCATTTTTAACCCTGCCAGGCACTTTGTCTTAATGGTATCTGATGAATTTGCCAGGTTAATTATGCACCATGTAAGAAAATATTTTACTTGTATCACTTTTAAATTCATTAGCTTTTAGTATTATTGTAGAGCACTCCACTTGCTCTTGATTTATGGGAAAGGCTAAGTAAGATTGTCCGACTGACCTCTTCTGGCAATTCACTCTCCTATATACCACTAACATATCACCTCTCATTTGTCTCTTAATCAATTTAACCTTCCCTCGTATGGAAGACCTGCCACACCTCTTACAACTTGCTCTGCCTTTCACTGGATGCTCTGTGTATCCGTTCTGCCCTTTTGAACAAAACCCTAAGTATTCAAGGTGAAAGGATCCTTAATATTTTCACTATTGATCTCTTTTCAGCTCTTAAAAGAATCAAGTGGTTTGTTTGTGTCTGATTGCTCCTCTGCACTGAAGAACTGAGCCGTCCTTAGCGCTCCTCACAGACCACATTCACAAGGGAATTTGGGGAATTGAATGCTATTTCTGGTCCATACGGAGAACGAACCCGTGTTGCTGGTTTCTCCCTTGCGGCTCTCTCACCTTGCAGCTCTCCGAATTTCCATCAGCAGCTTCAGGCACACGACGCTGGTGGTCGGCAGGAGGAGGGAAGGCAGGATGGGAAGAGGCTGCCCGGCAGCGGGGCTGCTCCTGGGCTCCGACCCAAAGCACTGGGAGCAGAAGCGACCGAGGGAGGCTTCACACTTTCCATAGGATTAAAAATAATACGTTTGTACGTACAACAGCAATGACAACATGCGTGCAATACGCTCTGCATCCAACTCTAGCATACCCAGCAAAGGAAAACCATCTACGTGTGCGCACCGTAGCTCTTTCCAATGGACACGGCTGTGTAGGGCCGATGGTTAATAGCAATTTCCTGGCTGTTGGGATGGTAAAAGCCTGTCTTCTAATTCCCAAATCCAATCCAAATCAAATCCCTTTTGCCACTTGGCAATAGCCAGAAAGATCGACATTGTGACAGATTTTCTGTTGTGTAAAGTATGCATTCAGCTTGGGAAGAAAATAAGTGCTGTGGGGATCAGATTAAAGGTATCTGCCACCTGCCTGAACTACTTTCACCTTAGTTTCTGAGCCCCTTGCAATCTTTGTAATATTGGCTTACCCACAGAACACTGGCGTGAAGGACTGCTTTTGCCTTTTGATATTGCAAAATTAAAATGAAGCCGATGTCAGCTCAGGGACGTGGACCTGGAATCTACTACAAGATGGGCTAGGATCCTATACAGTGAATCAGCTCCCTCAAGACAGCTGCATCATAGACTGATGATGAAGCACATAGGTGATACTGGACAGAGACTTGGTTTTTAGTTTGAGATCCACGTTTAGCCGTGAGCCAAACACAATTTCACAGATTCCGCACAGACCCAGGCCATGCAATGCTACGGGAACGTAGAGCTGATGATCACCCTGCTCCATGAGACACTCGAGTTCACACAAAACAACGCAATACTGTTGGTTATTCCAGGTTTCCCGAGTGTTGTTGGTTGGAAAGCAAACCGAATTTCTTTTTGTGCTTATGATGTGCTTCACCTCAAAAGTGAGAACTGAAAGATAAGGCAGCTACCTTAAAGAAACATGCACTAAGACGCAAAATACAAGCACCTTCTTGAGAACTCTGGTACTATTCTTTTTCACGTCATGTCTCTTTGAAGTGTAGATAGCCAAAAACATTGGCAATGCTTTCCCTCTGATGCTGCAGGTTTTGAGAGTATTATGCATATTGTAGATGCGGTTTTCTTGCGCTAGATTGAAAAAAGAAATAATCTTATTAAAAATGTAAAAGGATTTCAGGGTTCTGTGCATACTCAGAGAAAAGAGAGATGTCAACAATAAACATGCCATCTGAACAATATGGAAGGACCTCTGTCCCATGGGCATAATAGATGTTTTATTAATAACTTGCTTTTATATATTTTTCTCATTTCCCAAAACTAAGGGAGGAGGAGGAAAAAAAAAGAAGAAAAAAAAAAAAGAATTAGTTTGGAAATCAAAACATTTTCTTGACTGGACAATTCAACATCCTCCCTGAAACACAAGAAGATGAATAGAGACCTGGTGCATTTTCTGGGTTTCTGTTCTTCTGCCCCGGGTGCTCTCCTACTGTCAGGACACCCCTGGGACAGGGACAAATCTCAAGAGTCCATCATGGAGCACATTAGCTCCAGATAATAGATTAAAAACTTGGGCCTTTTAAGTGGCTTAGGGAGACTCAGCACAAGCACTGATGGAAAAGATGTGGGATTTACAAATTACTCATTCTCTGTGATTGCTGGACAGGATGAGAGGGAGGACAGAGGTCACTTTTTCCACTCTCTGGAAGAAACAGAGCAGCTACTGCCACAACAAACTAATTTTTTTCCTAATTTAAGTCAGCCTTGCTCTGTCAAGTAGAAGTCCCAGCAACGGATAAAGGAGGGGGATGTGTCTCTGCTCCTCTAAGATACCTTCCACCTGAGCATTTGTCCAGACCCCCAGGTTTGTCCCATATCAAGTGACTAGGTCCAGGGAAGGGTAATCCTCCAGAGGCAGTTTACCCTTATTTTTCACTCTTTTTGCCATGATATCACTTTTCCACACACATAGCCTGTATTTCAGCTAATCTGAACCTCTTTGGAAATACTGTTCCTAGAATGTAGGTCCTCAGTAAACTGATTTCTCAAATAACATCCCAAATGGCTTTAAGGAAGCTAGGCAAATATAGGTGGGCAGGGAGGGTTAAGGGGTGTATTAAAACAGAAAGAGACTAAAGTAAATTTCCTCTTCCATTTTCCACCAATATATATGAGCCGTGTTATTAAGGAACACCACCTATGTTTTGGTTTTTAGACAGTCTACCTGTACAAATAGGGTCTTTGCTACACAAAATAGGTGCTGCTAGAGAAGTCCATGATCTTGTTAAATACAAAGAAAGACGAAGGCTCCACCTGAGAAGCAATGCCAATTTTCCCTAAGGTCATCAGCAGGCACTTGCTAGGGAAACATTGCTTTGAAACAAGCAGCGAAGAGAAGCGAACCTTGAGATCCGTGACCTAAGGGTCTGCAGGCCAAGCCAGGACAGTGCCGCACGCTCTGCTCGGGCACCCTGCAACGGCTGGTGTTACAAGAAACTACCTAAAAAACCTTACCGGGATGCAGAAATTCCTATTTACTCGCATAAGGCTTTAATCGCTTCCTATCCCAAATAGTTTCTACACAGCCAGACCTTAGATTTTACCTTGTGAAGGCCAAAACCTTTTTTAATCCTTTTCTTATCTGTACAGTTGGGGATTCATTCATAAAAGATTTTGAACATTTGACCCTCCACGTGCCCGAGTGCAGAAGGAATCTATCGCTCGTGTATCAGGTCGGGATGCCTTTTTCTGCCTTAATTCAAGTGCGCTTTGCAAGGCTACTGGGGTCACAAGTCGTGCTTCTTTCTTTTCCTATGGCCGCTCTCCTGTGGAAGTAACCAGGAGGACTTACTGGATAGAAAGAAAAAAGCCATCTAATTAAGAAGCAAGCGTGCATCTGTCTCCGGCCACTTGCCAAGCATAATGTGGTGGGGGGAGCAAATCTTCTGCTGTTAGGAACTGCTCCTTTTGGACTTGCTGCTTCCAGTAACGCAGGTGACAGACGCCTCGCAGTCAGGTCTGGGGACTTTCTGTCCTCACCTGACGATGAGGAAGATGTGGGATTTGCCAGAAAGTCGTCTGACCATCAACACGACAGAAGTTCCCGAGGTTTAGACAGCTCCGAACATGTCTGCAATTTACTTATTTGAACTTATACCAAGCCCAGTTGTCAAAACACAGGTACGTGTACAAAATAACAGATGTGTCTGACAATTCTGTCCAGGAACCTGAGGCCAGGTTGTGTCAAAAGGAGCCCAGATGTGGCCTGTGTTGCTGAGTGGTGGGAGGAAAGGGAGCGTGGGAGGACATTGTCAAAAAGGATAGACAGTTTGGCAGGAAAAAGCTGGATCACTCGGGATATTTGGCACATGCCAGATTTTCTGGTGCCCTCCAAAGAGACTGTGCTTATGGAAAGAAGTCTCCTGAAAACATTAGGCTGGAGTTTGATGAAAAAGCTAGTCCTGCCCTTGAAGCTCGTTCTCTGGCCCTAGCACACCTCCTGTATGGACAGCAGAGGGGAATACGTTACTACAGCCAGAATTGGATCTGTTCCTAAGTTGGCTTTGCTAATTTTACATCAGATCCCTCTGAAGTTATTAACGAGGGAAGAGGAGGAAGAGAGGGAGGTAGCCAGCTGCCCCGTGTCCCACTGAACAAACAGGAGCACCCTCGGCACCACCCTGCTGCCACGGATGAAACAGGAGAGATGATGGTCCACGTTCTGAATGAGGATAATGATTTTGGCTAAAGCATCATTTTTTTGTAACCTCGGTCTGTCTCCTAGAGTAAGAGCAATCACAGCGGGACTGATTTCCCTTACGTGGTCATCAATAAGGACCTGGGATTGCTGTTACCATCCTTCAGGTTATAGAGGCAGCATGAAACCAAAAAGGCTGTCTCCCATCCTGTATAAAAACCGTGTTACCGAGTCCAAAAAACAGAGAATCCAATCGTGATCGTCGTCCCCTACTATCCGCACGCCTGGCTAAACTGCCACCAAATTAAAACCGGACTAAAAGACTACAGCTGCCAGTAGTAGTCTTGCCACCACAGCAGGCGTTGCGAAGCACCATCCCCATCACTAAACCAGCCCTATGGCGAGGAGGCGGTGGAAATCTTCCCTTCTGGAGAGCTGACCACCGAATAACGGCGCTGGGCAAGGGAGCTCCCAACACAAGGTCCAGCTGCAGTAAAACCGGGCACTAAAATCCTTTTAACCTTTTTTCTCTCCCCCCCCCCCGTTTCATGCACCAAACCTACAAAGGCTCGAATGGTTGTTGCATGTGAAATATCTGTGAAAGAGGCCCAAGCTCACACAGGAACGTCTTTGCTTAACATCCACCACGTTGATGACTGTAACTTAATTACAGTGCATACTGTACTGGTGACAGTAAATATTAGTGCTGTGTGCTACAGAACAAATATCCCGTGATGAAAAATTCAAACGGTATCGAGCTTTTCATTAGTGCAGTAATGGCTTTCTCACACATTTAGCTCATTTTTAACTCAACCTGCTCAGGAAGGAAATGACATACTTTTTGTTGAATAAGACAGCACTGAGATTATATGAAGGTGTGTTTTTATGTGTAAAGAAACGTATGCCACATTAATCTATTTTTATGCTTTGCAGTACATGCTGATAAGTCATTTTAATGCCAAATTTCATTAGTAAATTGGGAGTGATAGAGGTGGCCCTATGATAAAATAAAATACGTGTATTTCATTTAAGAATGCAAAAATTTCAGTACTGCTGCAGAATATCTTAGAACACTAACTGGGATCATAGGATACAAGGATTAAATCTTAGGACCCTGTTTATAAAAGGAATTTTGTGTCCATAAAATGCACATTAGTAATACAATCTGCCCGCTACTGTATTGTTCTATCATTTCTCTATGGATCATATTAGTCAGTGTCCTGTTAACATCCATTTTATCATACTGTCATAATATGATATTGAAATGAGATCTGGCACTTTTGGGGTCCTGTGCAAGATGAAAAAATGGGTCTCCAGCAGTCTTCCTCTTAGATATAATTGAAAAAGAGGCAGGCATGAGGGCATGCTGTGATTCACGCTGCCAGAGAGTGATCCGGAATCATTCCAATGATGAGTACATAGAGAATGCCGTGCACAGAAAGATGGCAATTTGCTGTACTAATGTTTTGAAAATGAAAATTTCTAGCTGTTTTGCAGAGGAGCTTAGTAGGAAAGGCAGAGGAAAAAATAATAATAATAATAATAAAATCTTTTATAGTTAAGCCAGCTTATTTCTGTTGTTTTTGGAAATGCTGCACTGCAAGAAATGTGTTTTCTCGAGAATGGTGCAAAACATAAATGAACATTGCTTTATTGACCAAAATAAGTATAAAATACAGAAAATGGAAGGAAAACAGCAAATGACAAAATTTCTCTCCCTTTTCTTGAGGATTAGTTATACAGAGGGATCCAGGGGCACCTTCTAGGCTCCTTAAACCGAATCTTGGATCCTCACTGTGGCCACTTAGCCATAGGGATGGACACCTACACACACTCAGTGCTGCAAGCCCATAAGACTATATTTCTGCCATCGAGCATGATTTCCAATAGCCAAGCTATCTGACAAGCCCCAGCAGGAAGGAAAACAATACTTCTCATTCTTCCCAAATAGATTATAACTAATGATATCAGCGTCCTATTCCTTTGGTGTTTCCACTGAGCTTTGATACTAACAAATAAATCAAATGAGCACTTCCAACCTTTGTTTAGTATCTATGCTGTCAATATTGGTGCACAGTCAGTATTAAAAAGGTATTTCTTTTTTTCTTGTTGTCCTTTGTTTTGACTAGCTTTGCTCTTGATATCATTATTTTGTACCAAATGAAGCCAATTTAGTACTAAATGATGACCCTTTCTTCAGGATTTTGTTGCTAAAGGCTCCCAAAGCTCACGCAGCTGGCCTGTCCCCAAGAGAACGACCCAGCCACCTGACCTGAGTCCTCTTTCAGAAACTGAACCAATCTCCCGTAAAAAAAAAAAATAAATTAAAAAAAAAAAAAAAATCAAACCCTGCCTTTGGTCCCCGCTTCATCAGGGATGCAGTCAGAGACCTGTGGAGAAAGCAGGGCCACAGGGCTCTGTTCAGCCTTACGACTTCCAGGGGAACACTTCCTCGTCAAATACACGAGAAAATTCATTTTAGCGAATATTCTTTGCAGAGATCACGCTGTATGGTAATGACTTCTGTATCTGCATGTTGGAACAGACACGATTGAAATCAGTGTTGTTCAGCAGGCTTTAAAGGTCCTTTAAAATATGGTACATCATCCACATTTTTGCCCTTCATTTTACAGTTTAAGTTGATCTCAGTCACCTATCTAGCCCTCACCATCCTCTACACTTGTTGGTGACATTTTTAAAACATCGTTCCTTGTTCTCCTTAATGTATCTGTTTTTACCATCGCTATTTAAATTTTTATAAGTCTCTGTACACTGAAACAGCCGAAGTGTGATCTTTCCAACAGAAAGGAGTAGACTCCTTTACTTAGGAGGAACTGCCGGAACATATGTGCTTTGCAGGGCTATGAGTGACCCAGAAATAGATAGTTCCTGGGAAAACACTGTTAAGTGCCAAGATGGGCAATTTACTACATGTGCAAGTCCAGGTGAACAGGGAATCTTCAAGAAACTCCCATTGAGCTGAAATTGGGACCATTTTTATAGCTTTCAGTTTTGAGGTCACAGTCACCCGGACTGGAAACTCAAAAATGACTTCAAAAAGGCAAATGCTAACTAGATTTCACACTAGATTTCATTTTACTTGGCATTACAGAAAGAATGCAGGTATTAAATAGACTGTTTCCTGTATACAATAAGGTTAATTAGTAGCAAGGGATGGAAATCAGTGTAGACATAACTCTTTTAGACAGGTATCAAAAATAATCCCCTGATCCCTACAGACCCCAGCTGCACTGAAAGAAGAACAATATAAAAGATTCTTTAAAAGAAATTTTTCAAACATTCTCCAGGTGTCCCAGCTATATTTAAATAGGCCCGCGGCCCCATGTGTACTCCAACCCTTTCTGCTCTACAGCTCCCTTGCTCCAAGTTAAATGAGCAGAGTACTTGCACAGAATTTTGAGGTGCAACATAAAGGATTTCTGTACAAAGAGACTGGGATTGCAAACCGAGACAGACAGGAGAACAAAAAGAAGAATATATTCTGGACTGAATGGGACTTCCCTAAGCTCCTTATCAATAAGGTTAATAAGGGTCCATGCAATTTACTGATCACTACGATGCAACAACTGGGCTAAAGCTATAAAGAAGCCACATAGATACCAGCTTTTAGTGCTTCTCATGGCCCACCACATTAAAGTCCCTTTACCCTTCCTCTGTCACCCCACTCAAGAGAATAAACTCCGGTCTGTGTGATTGGCCTCACTAAAATCCCTGGTCTGCTGTTACGCTTCTACCTGCCCTAGTTAAGCAGATTAATAGTTATTTCCTAGAATTTGATCCTCCAGTCCCTTTGTAATTGAAGCAGTAATGCTCAGATATTTCTAAAAATGTATTTCGGAAAAATACATTTCCTTTTTTCTCCGGTTTAATTTTGTTATCCTCAATCATATGCATGATAGAAAAAAAAATTCCAAACTTCTATCTCCTTTATAAAATACATGTCATATCAAAAAGGTGACAAGAGGGGGAAAAGTAATTAGTGAGTTCACAGAGTTCAGTAGAAAAGTTAAAATAGAGTAACACATTACTTTTTATGTTAAGATTTCACAAGACAAATCTTGCCTGTGTTTTAATTGCATGTGACCCTGGCAGTCCCACTCTGAAATGAAGTGCCGTAAAATTAAAGATGACAGACGCTCAAAACAAGTCTTGTGATCTTGATTAAACTACAAAGACCACACTTTCTCTCTGCTGCAACTCAGATATGATGGGCTGTTTTATTTGGGGAATTGCTTCATTAATGCTTTCTTTGACTAGACATGTTTATTATAAAAAATACTGAATATGGTGATATCTTGCATAGCTAAATAAAGTCTAAAAGACAAGTAAAAAAATTAGGAATCTTTAAATAACCTCAAGACCTAAAAGCTTCTTTTTAAGATCATGGGCATCTGTAGAAGGAGGTACCAAGCGTGCCTCCAGTGTATAGTACCCATTCTGAAAAGTGCAAGCGTTTTTTTCACAACTGTGTCTGTAAGAACCAAATTGATTGTTCCAACAGTATTATCTGTCAATTATTTCAAGTTAAATTTCCACAGGCCAGAATAAAATGTGAAGGGGAAAGAAAAAAAGAAAAAAAAGAGAGAGAGAGAAAAGAGGCAGGGGGTATACGAACCACCCTTTCTTCCAACAAAACTCTTGCTAATTTTCAGAAGTGTAATAACGACAACTGACTGGAAGACTGCAACTGGATATGCGCAGACTTCCAGATCTGTAGGCCTACCTAAATTACGTATTTCCAAACTTGCTCTGTTATCTAGAGTGTGTGACTAAAGAACCTGCAGGACTATATGCACTTCTTTAAAATCAGATTTAAGTTGTAACTAATACACATGCAACACATTAACATTTCTTATTTTCCCGACCAGGTTATGAGCAACTCTTGGCTTTCTCTGCCAATTTTCAGTTCAAAGATTCTAGACATACTCTTTGTTAATCAAGAGACTCAGTGGATCAACGTTTCATTAATGCAAGCCACTAATACCTTACTGTCATCATCACCATCAGGACAGGGATATTCGGGCCTTACTCCTCTCATAGAAACAGAAACCAAACCTTATTAATAATAATCTACATGTCATTCGGGACTCGGGCCCCAATTCAGCAAAACTTTGCACTCGCGTGGCCGATTTTAAATTCAGAAACCACCTCACAGACATCAGCAGGATTTCCCACGTGACTAAATAACGTTCAGTTCAGGAGCCAGAGGAACTACAGCGCTTGGTACCGCAGAAAATAGTACTGTAGACGTGTTAGGTCACACCACATCTGTCTGCACCTTCTCAGCATTTTTCACTTTTGAATGATTCTGTCCAAGAATTACTAAACCCTTTTGTTCTGAATATACCATCTGTTTTCTTCTGCCACATATTTAAGGAAATAAGATATACTGGCAAACTTTTAGCCCCAAGCCCAGCTTATGTCTGGCAATACGTTCAGGACAAAAGGGGCTGAGGATGAAGTAAGAGCCTCTTGCCCTAAATGAAGCTTCCCAGGCAGAAGAAGGTCAAAAACCCCACAGCACAGCGGAGAATTCCCAGTCTTCATTTCTCTAAACCACTATTGTTCGGCCACACCACAGTAATGCCTCCAAAGGCGACAAGCCATACTCTTACACAACCGCTTGGGATCCAAGCGTCTTCCTCCGAGACGCTGCTGTTTCACAGTCTGGTGAAGATGCAGCCACAGCTGACTTTCTACAGCCTAGAAAAATAAAGGCTACCTTGCAAGATAAGTTATGTACTCCAAGCACAGGAGAACTTCCTATTTACATGCATGCAGCGTTGGACAGACAGATGCATTTCTTTTGGAATCCCTGTAAAGGAAACTCTGCACTAAAGGTACCTCCAAAGCTTTCCTTGGTCTTGCCAATATGCTACGCGCTGTGAGCACTCCGACGAATGCTGATGCACAGAGCTGGGCTTAAGGGTGGACTTTAGAGTAAGAGGAGCACGACCTGTTCCGCAGCCCCAGGAGGTGCAGCCTACGTCCTCACATCATTTCACACGTCCGCAGCCACGTGCCTGCACACATGTACACAACCCCGTGTA
>NC_064880.1:50679104-50714104 GCF_929443795.1 Astur gentilis
AACCTGCAGCCTGAGCCTAGCCATTTCAAACAGGGACCCACGCATGCTGGAAAGTCTTCCCCATAACTGTAAAAATGTTTGCCAGTACTGAGTAGGCAGAGCAAACCTCACAGCATTATAGGCTGATATATACGGGAGCGTGTTGCACAGCAGACACCTTTCCGTTGCTCAGCTGTGTCCTGAACTGGGCATTCCAAAACTTCTGGAATTATATTCTCATCCCCCCGCCCACCTCAATCTGGAAAACAAAACTGCTTACTGAATGCAACCACAGGATTCAAATTAGTCCACTACCAAAGGACTAGGAAAGGATAAGGAGCTGCCCTTTATTATTTAAACTAAAAGCAACATGATTAATTTACCCTGATGTGATTCAATGGCGTGAATAAAACAGGCAGTTGAAACACAGAGAAGGAACAAAAGGGAAAGAGAGGAAGAGAAGCAAGTGTATCATATAAAGATTCTCTTAAATATGTCCTTGTAGCCGTAATAATGCTAATAGTATCCAAAACCCCTGCTCTTTCTAGCCTGTGAAGTACACTGTAGCCTGTTGACTGGGAGTTGAAGGTTACACAGTACATATGAAGTGTGTATAACTCGGATGTCAGTGAGAGCTCTGAAGTACTGGGGGAATAATTAAGTTTCCCTATTAGGAGCATGCGTCCTCCTGAAAATTTCAGAACCCTTTACTGGCAAACAAAAGTGCTAACAATAGCTGAATTAAAGGTTACGTACAACCTAACTGCAAGCTTTCGACAAATTACCGCAAGAAAAGACAACAAGTAGGATATAAAACTTGAATAAATGAATAAGTGGATACTCGTTCAGCCCACTGTTGGATTAAGAGTCACCGTAAAACCGTGAACATAGCTAAGGCCATGGGAAGGAAAAAACAGCAGAGTCCTTCCAGCAATCCAAGTAAGCTCCAGAAACCAAATCAATACATTGCAATAACAACTAGGTTGAATGTATTGTTAATGTAAATAAAATTTACACATTCCTATTCTGATGTTAACAGCTAAAGCAAACATTTGACAAATCTTAAATAAATGGTATTGACAATGTTAATACAATCTACCACCAGTACTAATACATTAAAAAAAATAGTAAAAGCATTGTAATTTGGGGGTCTCAGATCTCTGTGTCTTAATATCGGTGTCATCCAATAAAACACATCCTCTGACCGCAATATCTATTTTAAAAATTAGTTCCCACTTTCCTAAGAAATTAAACCAAAAGCAATAGACATTGTTTATGCAAGTCTTGGCATTACTCTAGTTCTCCTTGTTACATACTAAGCAGCTAGAGAGTACAGGGAGTACAAGTAAAAAGGAAGGGGGAAAAAAAGGAAACTATCTGCCAACACATTATTTTCAAAGCATTCACTTCAAGGAAGGGCAAAAGTAATACAAGCTATGTTCTTCAAGCATCAGATATAAATACAAGGATTGTAAAATACCCAATTCTAGATCTGAAATCTAAGTAAAACAATTTATTCTGCTACAACCCTCTTCTTAGCCTTTAAATTTAGCCGAAGTATTCCCTGCCAAAGATATATGGAAACATGATGAACAAATGCATCCTTCACATACTCTAGCAAGAAATTCAGGCCCTATCTACCAGTCATTCATTTACATATAGAGAGACTTACTAAAAATTAATAATATTTTCTATTTCTATCAGTGTAAAAACTAAACAAATCAACTGAAGTGAATTAGATTTAGCTCATGAGAGAAATGATGTAAAAGTGCACTTCAACATTGTCTAATGTGCAAACAGATGGAATTTGGTACTTCTCTCTTCTGGACTCACTCACTTGTGGAAACCCAGAAGCAGCTGAGAACGGTTTCTGCATTTGGAGTCCTCCAAGAAGGACTATCTTTGCAGTAGGTATTTTTTTAATTTATCCAGTGCTCTCCCAGGGACACCCAGAGCAGAAATCTGAGTGTCTGTCTGGGAGTTCCCTGCAGGTACTCTGCATATTTCAAGCTGAAGACATAATCATGCATTGATAGGATTTTGTATTAAGATCTATGAAAGTAAAAAGAATTACAAATTGTATATGAATATTTTTATGTTTTCAAATCCTTAAATCCGAAGGGAAAAAAAGGACACAACCTACTTTTACTCCGATATGCCACAGATGAACTGATCACAGGCTGGAATGTTTGAATCAAGAAAGGCCTGTTAATCTGTAATGTACTGGTATTACTGAACTCATAATAGTTCATGAAAAACTCTGATCCCACAGTTTTTAATCAGATCCATTCATAACTGAAAGTACCTGTAACATCTGCAGCGAAACTGGAACCACTCCGCATTTTTTTCATGAAAACTTATAGCAAAGAATTTACTTTAAGTTTTGACTTTAAATGGATTCATTTACTCCCTGAAAATAGTTCAGACTTAGAAAAAAAATATATCTGATTTCATATGCTTTGGAGGTGGGACTAGCAATTTCACTGAAGCTGCAAATAAAGCTGAAATCTTGGAGTTATAAAGCTAAAGAAAACAAAAAGAAAAATGTGTAAAATTCTGTGAAACAAATTATGTGAATTTTGCACAGCTGTACTCAGGGCATAACTGTAAATGAAAAGACCAAACTAATTAGATTATAAGCAGTTGATCTGCCTTATATTGTTTTATCATATGTAGTAGGTATAATATCTCCACGTGAATGACTTGAAGCAAGTCATCAACATACTGTGTTCAAGAAAGCTGATCAGATTAGAAAGACCTTGCAAGATATGCTTGAAGATTATGAGATTGATAACTTCCTGCTCACGGTTACACCAATAAAATTGCTTCATCTCTATTAAACTTCAGGTTTCAGGAGGCACTGTGTCCTAACAAGACCAAATTAAATGGAGGAGTTCATTAGTGCAAAGCAGACACCGAAGTGTCAAATGACTGAATGTTATTTTCAATGGGTTTCCCAGTGTCTTTGTAGGAAATCCATTAAAAACAACTGGAACCATTTCTGTGGCTAGGTTCCAGCGATAGGATCAATGAACAATATTCAGGATGCTGGCCGAAAGCCAGATGTAAGGCATCACTGTAGCGCTTAAGCATAGAGAGCTTAATTTTAAGCATATGAACAGTCCCATAGAATTTACCAATCCTCACGTGCTTAAAGAGGAGTTTGTGCCTATGCGCTTCTGCGGAGTAGAGCCAAGGAAGATCAGGTTACTGGCAGACTTCTCGGTCTCACTCCAAACCCTTTACACCACATGGAAAGACCAAAACTACACAGTGGAAAGCTAAAACCCCATGTCCCTAAGCGGGAAGCGCAGTCCATCAGCAGGGTTGTCTCCTGGAAATCCTCCCAGAAGGATCTCTCAAACGGTCACTCAAAGTATATGGCAGCCCAGAGCTGGTATGGAGAATAAACATTGCCCATCCTTAGGCAAAGAGCAGCCAACACTGAGGTTGCACAGGATTTGCACAATCCGGGCGAGAGAAATTAGAGTGCAATGTTCAAGAAGCGAAGCTCGCTCCTTCTGCTTTTAGGTGACACAGGAGACCGCTGGCTTTTTCTTTTTCGTTTTTACCAAATGCGGACGAAAATGTCAGCAACCAGAGCATATCTTTACTCAACAAAATTAGCAAAACACGTGAGGTTTCATTGCACAGAAAAATAACATAAGATGTTCCGAGAACATGCAGCAATGTGGGTGGCCACTATGAAGAAAAAGCTTTGGAGTATTTATACAGCAAATAAATATTCACAGACATTGCGATTCCCACTCAAAGTTTTGAAAGACATTATTCTCCTAAAAGACAGATAAAAGAGAAGAGGTGGGGGAGGAAGGGAAACTATTATGGAATGAGGAATAAGGGCCAGAGCCACAACCACAAGATTGATGCGAGTACTACAGTAAGCAAAGACCAATTCACTGCTTAAGGGTGTCAAAATGCAGTCCTGGGAGAGAAGAGGAGGCTGAGAAATGAGAAAAGAAAAGGCAAGAGAAGGAATGTATAAAGAACAGCAAATATTAGGGAACTTAAGAAAAATAAAAGGAACCAAATGTCACTTGAAGGGGGTATGAGTGCAATTGCTTCTGCTCGGCTAATCCACAAATTAATGAAACCAGAACAAACAAAAAAATAAACCATTACTCTACACATTCAAAGGTGAATCTTACAGCATTCATCCAGAATAAAGCCAGATAAGGGTGAAACGAAATAACAGCACGGTAGCATGCAGCACAATGACATTACAGCAATTTTATTTTTTCAGGCACTCTGGTTTTACTGGAAAACCTTACAGACTACAGGATCCAAGTCAGGGCGTTGATAAACTGCACCTTCAGATTATTTCGGTGAGGCAACACAGGTACATAGAGCTTCTTAGGTGCTGAAATATCTGGGTGAATATTTAGGGTTTTGTTCTGCAAACCGTTCAAACATTCAAATATGTAAAAAAAAAAAAAAAAGTTTGGATATTTCTTCTTAAATAAACTTTCTTGTCCCAATTTTTATTCACTGACATATGTATATTTTATTATTTATTTTTTCTAAGCTCTTACTAAAAAAAAAAAAAATCTGCTAAATTAACAAATACAGGCTTTCTCCATGCTTTCCCCTTATCCCATGCATTTTAAGAGAGAACTGTATCTCTGTTTCAGAGCTCTGTAGGCTGACGCAAAACTGCAGAGAGAGAACTCGGTTAACTTTTATACTGTGAGATCCCTGCGTAATTTTAGAGAACCTCATTAATATCAATAGAATCCTATAGGTTTCATTCTGCTAAAGTCAATAGGACTTCATAAGCAACTTTCCCTTTATTGACTTAGAAACATGGTTGGGGAACCTTTTGTGAGGTTGTGAACCAGTGTGAGACCTAGAGTTAGGGGGTTTTTGTGTTTGGGGGTTTTTTTTCCCCCTTCTCAAATCTAAGAGGTTATGAGACCATAAAATATTTTATCATGACTTGAGGGGGACTGAGTTTCTTTTTATAATTTGCTTTCAATCAGAAAATCTTAAGCCAGCCAGTTCATTCCAGGTTTGTGATTTGAAACAGAGAAATGGGCAAATATTTAGCCTAGCCCTAATTACCCTCTATATTTCTGAATATGCAAATTTCAATGTACTTGGAATTTTTTCTGATTTGGCAAGTATAAATTATCCTTGCCCTTAAGACTCTTAGCTCCAGCAGACAACGAATCAACAGTTGGTGTTAAAAGGCTGCAGCTTTACTATGAACAATCAATACAAGTTTTCAACAGGAATACACTTAGCCAGCATTAATGCAGTTGCATTATGTTAAATAATATTAATACCAAAGGCATGCCCATTGCTGGCCTGCACCAAAGTCATAGCGTTCCTCAACAACTGACTCTATTCTTTAAACACCCACCTAGAAACAAAACAAAAAATGGATAGTCTGTGAAATGGCTGGTTTGCCAGAGGGTTAATTTTAAATCAGTTGTGCATTGTATAGATTGTGTTCCAGAAAGACAAATCCCATTTCTACATCTGCAGATGTAAGAAAGAAGTTGTCCACGCATCACATTAAACTCTCTGTACAGTGAATCTCTGTGGTGACACATGGAGAAAAACCTGTCACCTGCGAGCCCCTGCAGCTGGACATGGGGAAATTCATCCCTCTTAAAACCCCAGCCTGCCCATTCGAGGATTCTTTATCATAATTCATGCTGTGAAGACCCTGGTGTTGGCTGCCCGTTGATCCTGTTGCACAGAAATGGGTTGGTGATCTTTTGTCCGCTCCCCAATACCAGATAGCCAGGTGCGAGGCAGGGGTTCAAGGTGTGTTTACATACATTCAAAAGTATCTGTTATAAAAGCAACTTGATGCCAATTCCCAGGTAAAAAAGAAAAGGGGGCCACATTTTTCAGTATATTTAGGTGCCAGAAAGGCACCAAGTGTGATTTTCAAACCTCTCATTGCCAGGAAACAAATAAGATAAATCCAAACAAGTCTGTTCTGTGCAGGGGCTAACAAGCATTGCCTGGTATTGTGAACTATCCAAAACCACCATGAATTACTTTAAAACACCTCTAAAGTGAGAATCACACTTACATCAGTCCAGAATATTACACATGCATTTACCCTTTTGAAAATCCCACTGATTGTCTATGCACAATATTAAGTAATGTAAGTATATATTTTAAGATTTGGCCCTTAGTGCTTCCAGACCTTGAAGACATAAGCTGGTATCCAAAAGGCTGGTGTAAATGCAGAGCTTTACAGATATACTGACTTTAATTTCCAATTGCATTTTTAACTATAATGAATTAATTCCTGGTGACATAAATGATGACATTTATGTTTTAAAAGAAAACATCACAGGTCAGGAAGCATGCAGAATGACAGCCCATGCTGCAAAAGCAGCTAATTCCTACCAGTGTCTCCAGTTATATGTTGTAATTTCATTGTCTTTCTCTTTATTAAGAGAAATGCTTCTCCACTGTTAAAGCAAAATATATAAATAAAGCAAAATAAAATGAACACCTCATAGAGGAGTTCCTAAAATTCAAGCAGGCATTTGAACGTGCCAAGGGTAGCAGCTGTTTTTGCCAGAAAGAAGATCTGGCAGGCATTTAGTCACAAGGTCACTGCTTATGGGGCTTACCCAAGAGATGCGATGGAAAGCAAGAAATGTTGGCATGGCACTAGGACAGGTTGTCCTTGATGAACTGGAAGGAGAAGGCTGTTTTGGCCACAGGCACTCAGCAGCAGTTTCACTTTAGGGAGGATAGCCCAAACAATTTCTTTAGCTTTTGAGTTGACATTCCCCAAGTTTCAGGTTTGAATGGACCCAAAAATGTCATATTCTCCAGTGCAGGAAGAACTCACAGAACCAAAAATTCAGACACAGAGGCATCATGAAATGTAACTGGATATGGCTATCCACACTCAGTGGAGATTTAAATGCTTCCTGAACTAAGTGACCTAAAACTGTGTGGACCCCTGTGAATTCTGCGATTTTGTAATCCTGGAATTTGCTGCAGAAATTTGCAGGAGGGTTATAAGTTAGAGACTTCACTTCTCTTAAAAGCACCAAACTACAGACCCTGCTAGTGGTGTATCTAGATATGAAAAAGGGCTGTCTTCATCATCTCACAACAAAGGGTGGCCTGGCAGATTGCAGGGTGAAATGGCGTATTTATCTTTCTCGATATTAATTCTGAAACCTAGTAACAATAAAGTGGCTATCAACATTCCCAACTATTTGCTTTTTTGACTGTATGATTGAAATGCTTGGCTGAATGTTAACTTTTCCAACCACACATTGCTAAACCCTTAACCAAGGCAACGATACATCCCAGTTGCATCTTCAAATTCCCAGTGGATTTAAGAAGGAGCAGAGAGCTATCCCGCTATTCCAGCATGTTTGTGGAGCTATTTCTTATCATATCTGAGCTATCAGTTCTTGAGTTGACTCGACTGGTCCCCATGAGCCCTCTGCTCGGCTTTGGGGTACAACAACACGGTGCAAGACTGCATGGATGACGTTAGGGAAGGAAGGTCAAGCCAAGGTCAAACATACCACTCCACTCCTAGTGCAAACAACCTGACCATCAACACCATCGGCCTCCCCCAGCGATGGCAACAATGCAGGAAACGCTTTTCTAACATAAGAACACATGATAAGCAGGAAACTGAAAATAAGAAAATGCTATAAAGTAACCTGCATTAAATATAAAAGTTAACAAGGCACGGGTAATGACTGTATTACTCATTTCTGCAGTTACATCAATTAAAAAAACATCCAGTTCTGAAACTACCTGAGTCACCCACTGTCCAGTTTCCAGTTTGGTTTCCTGGGTGACAAAGGAACTTAAAAAGGTTTATTGACTAATTTAGCTATCATTTAGTGTTATTCACTGGTCTTTGCTAACTATGATGTCATTTGTTCTGACTGTCTTAAGGGTGGACAAAGCATCTGAAGACAAGGGCAAAGGAATAAAGGAGATTTGTGAAGAGGAGTGATAGGAAACTCAAAGCCCTCTGAAGTCAGTGGAAAGTCCCATAATATTCACCCACCTTTTATTTATTGTGAGATTAAAAGCGAAAAAGCATTATGTAATTGTGGAACATTACAGTTATTCTGATACTCAGACAAATGCAAAGCAATAAAACACTGTTTTATGAAGTAGCTATCATGGGAGAATTGCTTAATGTTCTGGTTATAAAATGCTTCCAGAGATAGGTGTTTCTCATCTGAGAACTTACCAAAATTAATTGAATCTTGTCTTTTTGTCAAAATTCCTATCCCACCTTTTTCTGTTTCTTGTTCTACTTAGTCAGTGATGTATTTCTTCCTCCCTATCTCTCAAAAGGTATTGCATGTAAAGGTCAATTCTCTTAACACAGCTTCTGCCCACTCTTCAGCTAATGTATTATAGCACATTATCAAGTTTCCAAACAATTGTTCACTTTTCATTAGAATGTGCTAGGTTTCTCTCTTTCTGCAGTGTTAGTAAAAATGGTGTTGAGTTGTTGACTAGTAATACGAACAAGCAACTTCTGCCCTTAGAAGTGGGATGGAATTGATTCATCTTATTAAAAACAGACCTCGTGTAAGCTGGAATTTGTGCTACAAAGGTTAATGTTATGAATGTGCAGATAGCAAGTTCTGTACTGCAGGCTAGCATTTCTATTTTCATGAGTCATTTTCAGCTTCTGATACATCATCTCAGGTCACATTATTTCATATTGATGTTACAGAAACTTAACGTGCAAAGTCAGGAAAACTAACTGATACCTGAAAAAGACCCTTTTTTCCCCCCTCTATCTACTATGATCTGCATTTTGCCATTTTTCTTTCTCCAAGAACAAAAAGTAATGAATGGTTAGGGTAGAAACCTTACTCCCATTTCAGTAGAATGAATGGAGGCAACAAATCTGAAAGAAAACAAAGCTCCAGGTTGGCAAAGAAAGTAATGATCAGGAGCTGAGATAAAGAAAGCTCAAGAAAATGAACTCCAGACATAACAGTTGAAAAAAGTTAGGTATACTGATGACTACAAAACTAGTTTATGTAACATATATTTTACATCCAAACCAAACAGCTCTTTGAACATTATTGAGCCTATTATTACTTTGAAATAAACATTAGAGAGCTCCAAAGCCAGGGCTGCATAATACCCAATTCACATTTACATTTACATCGGAATTAGGATGCAGGTTTTCACAAGCTAATCCACCCCATTTAACACAACCAGATACAACACTGTACAACAGACATTGCATTTTTACATGACTAAAAGTACCACCGTGCTGTTCAGTTGAGACATTGTGATAATGACTCTACCCAGACGGGCTGGACGCCGCTGCAGTATGGTGAGAAAGCCCAGGGCACGTGTGTTACCATGATGCTTTTCTCTTTCCTGCTGCCTTTTCTCCACATTCTCAAAAACACCTACTGAAAGGCCCTCAAAAAACTCTGAAATGGGACCAGGAGGGAAGTGTTGGGTCACTGAACCCAAGCTCCCACCATCCCCAGCAATCTTCTAACCCCAGTCAGAACTTTATCAAGCTCCACCTTAATGAATATCCTATATTACTCAAATTTGCATGAAAACTCTGCTCTATCTCGAGCACCTCCATGCCCTCTCTCATATCTGGGAGCATCTTCCTGCAAGCAGCTGAAAACCCGCTTCTCTGCTCAGCTCCAAAACCCCTCCTGTGATGCCTGCAAAAAACCCTTGACAATGTCTTGCCTCCTTGTGTACTGACACTACTGTCTCTCATGTTTATAAATATTATCTCATTTCTTCTCGTACTACCTCGTCAGCCTGTACCATCTGTTGCCTCCTGTGACATGTGCAGACTAAGCTCTTCACAGCAGCAACTTTTTCTTCTGTGTTTGTACAGCACCTAGCACAACTGGTGTTTATCCGCTACAGGGTCCCCCAGGGCCATAATGACACAGGAAATTAACCAAGTTAATGAAGAAATCCCACTCTACCTGCTCGCTTTGTAGGAGGAGCCCATGGGCAAACCACAGGGTGATCTACAGAGGAAGGAACACGGCAGCAGATAGAGGGAGGTTATCATCCCCCTCTGCTCAGGTTGGTAAGACCACTCTGGTATTTGCCACCCAGATTGGGGCCCCCAGGGCAAGAGGGACATAAAGAAATAAGAGAAGGTCCAGAAGAGTCTACTAAGGTCATCAGATGCCTGGAGAACATGACCAACAAGGAGACCCTGGGGAAGCTGGGCCTGTTTCATCTACTGAAGAGGACACTAGAAGAAAATCCAACAGTAGCTCAAACCACTGCTTCCAAAGACGATGAAGCAAACTATCCTCTGTAGAGGCAGTAAACAGAACGAGGGGCACCGGCCACAAATTGTAACTTGGGAGGTTCAGATCGAACATTAGGAAAAACTTTGTCACGAGGAGGGTGATGCGGTGCTGGACCAGGAGCCCAGAGAGGCTGTGAAGTCTCCTTCCCAGAGCATTCCCAAAGCTCAGCTAAGCGCTGCTAACCAACATTTCTGTTTCTGCCTCTTCCCAAGAAACAGAAGGTAAATGCATATTTTGTCTTGACAGAATAGTAAATGTTTTAAGTGGAACAATAGTCTTCAAGCACATGCAGCTTTCCATGAAAAATGGCAGATACCCTTTAAAATCTGGGAAATAAACTGTTCTCCTAATTGCTCTCAGCATATATTTGCAGCTTTTCTCCAAACTGTAGATATCTAGATGTTTGCATTGAAATATAAAAGATCATATGTATTTTCTTGAGGTGGTATTAGTATAAGTTTTAAAGCAAAGTAGTAACATAAGCACATGGTAAGACTTAATTTATTAGTTCTAATTTCAACCAATCCAGCCTTTACCAAATAGGCCGCAGAGAAGGATGCACACCTGGTGTGAAGTGGGCTGAGCAAATGTGGGCAAAAATCTGAAGACTTCTTTTCTCAGCTTGCTCCACCCCTCTCATCATTGCTGTGGGCCAATCTCAGCCCTTTTCCTTGCAGTCCCTAATACTGAGTTCATCAACCCAGCACGACTCAGTTGGTGCCTTCCTGGGCTCCAACAGCAAAATGGCAAAGAGGAGATGGAGAAACTCTCCTTCCATCTGCGTCACAAAACCAGTTATTCACAAGACTTTCCCCTGTCTGAAGTTGTCCACACAAACATGTAGCTTTTACAAGCATATTATTATGTGGTTTATGCAAATAATAACGACTTGGTGAAACTACTGCTCACGGGTACTTTCATGCACATATATTGAACTAAGCAGCAAAAAGAATTCCTGGACATTCAAAACCATTATTTAGACTGGAGAGATAATAAAGGGTTTTTAATCTCATTGCTGTAATGCATTTTATATGCTGCTGATAGGTATGACTTGGAAATTGCAGTAGGAAGAGGAGTACTACAGCTGTTCTCTCACGGGATGAAAGTCTGGCCCCACTGAGTCCCATGAAAGCCCCTCGAGGCCCATCTTTTAGGGGAGACTCTCAGAAGTAGATGACCTTGGGTGCTGAAAATAATTCTTCCTCTAGTCCTTCACAATATTCACCTCCTGAGTACATTTCAAGACCTTACCTGTTTCTCTCACTTCTTACAAGATCATGTTGCCTTTCCCCCCCATTTCACTTGTTGATAAATAATCAGCTTGTGACTGATTATAGCTGATGGTTTTGATCTCATTCAGTGTGAACTTGTTGGGCAACGATAGGGATACATAGAAATAAATACACAGAATAAACATATTATTGGAGTTGAAGGAAAATATCAGTTACATGAACACTATTGATGGGACTAAATATGTACAGATCTCCAAGTCTTAGAAAGAGTGAGCTTTTACTCATACACTAGGTCAAGAATATCCAATAGTAGCCTCAGGAATAAGAAACTGGCTTGCCACGAGCACAGTGGGCAGCTCCCCTCTCCCCATGGATGCTGCTGCAGCAGAGGAAAAGCGGAGGACCAAACTACACAAGGTCTTTTTCTCACATGGTTGAACAACTTCTGATGCTAAAGGAAAACCAGGGTGTTTTGAACACAGCTGTGTCACTCGACCCGGAGCAGAGCTTGCTAGCATAGCAATCCTGAGTTATGTAGTAAAGTTCTGAAAATCCCTTTTTTCCTCTCTCTCTCTCTTTTTTTTTTTTTTTATAATGAGTGTTTAAAAGCTTAGCAAATAGAGTCCTAAAAATGTAATTGTAGCTTGGTAGCACTATTAAATATGTATACTGTGGTCTTTTTGACAATTGTATTAATCCCTTTATAAAGTCTTCAGAAGTTCCATCACAGAAGCATGGATGCTGTTTTGATCTATTTATTACTCTTAAGTGTTCAGAGAACTGTCCCTATTTTCTAATTAACACTTTTAAAGATAAAAAGCTATGTATTAAATCAATCTGAATGATGGTTGTTTGTGAATCCCACAAGATAAGGCAATTTGCATGTTCACTTTGTACTTACAAACTAAATCTGCACATCTCCAAAGCAGCTCCTTATAATGTAAACCTTTTGTGAGTATTTGTAACTTAAAAGAAAGTTTGGCCTAGTACAGAGGCAGTGCCAATTATCTAAAGGACTTCTTTACTGAACATGATTAAGATACAAAATTATTAGGTTGTTATTTTACATTGTTTGCAGAGAAATTTGAGGAAACTACTTTAGGAACGTTAAGTGTTCTCCTGTTTTGCTTTCTTTCCTTCTCTTTTTGTACATGTAGTAACATGAGTGCGTTCATGAGCAAGCAACCAGTCCAAACAGCAGCCAGTTTCCACATCACGGTCGGGTTCAGCTTCCTTTGACATGAATTAAGTCACTGCTGAATTCAACTGTTCACCATCTTGACTGAGTGTTAAGCTGCAGCTTCAAGTACAGGACTTTATAAACTGAGTTTTAATGCAAATATTAAATTAGAACAGTGATTTATTGCTGGAATCCAGTTCTGATTATTTAGCACTGTAAACATATTTACAGAAATAGGTATTTCACAGCAGTGAAACAGTCCCACATCTCAGAAACAACTCCACCCTTGCTAAGAAAGAAATCAACAAAAACCATATCTCCAAACCTCTCTTGTGAAGACGCGTATTACTATTTCCAGATGATGAGAACATAGCAAGTATACGTACGAGACACACTTTTTACTACATTTGCTCTCGAACATCTCATCAGAAATTATTTCTTTCAGGTTTTGCAATCTCCCTTCAACCACCGCCTTGGCTTCTCTATAACCACTGGTCCCAGCACAGACAGGAAGCAGGACAAACATTTCTTCATGGCTTTTAGCCCCAGCAGACCTTATCCTGGCTCAGACATGGGATACCTCCTCAGCCTCATTTTTAGAATTCCACATCTTCTTCCACTAGCAATTTAATAAGTGGATAGTCATGTCATAAAATACCTTTTATATATTTGGTAGACCTCCTTCTTACTGGAGTTTCCCATTATCATCTTGTACTACCATAATCAGAAAGGTCCTTTTTTTCTTAAAAAAAATATTTTTTTCCCCCCACAAATCTCCCTGATCTTCAGATCAATGAATTTACCCTGAATTCCAATTCTTTTTCCTGGCCCTGACCACAGCATCTATCCTTGTAGCACACAGTCTCTCAAAAGTTTATCTTATAGGATACATCCAACACACCCCCTCTTCAGTATGCTATATAAAAGCCTCTTATATTCAATGGTAGACCATGGTGGGTATATTTTTGTTCTGGTTCCACAACTACATGATCAAATTTTTGTACTCCAGGGTTAATCTGGGTCAGAAGGCCCCAAGAATGCATATCTGACACTCCTAATCTAATTCTGGAAACATGAGATTTGCAGACAGCAGATCTCTTTCTGGGAGCAGAAAAGAATGTCAGACCCATGGGGACACTAAAATGACTTTCAACTATTTTTCACTTATATAGCATTTAATCCAAGGACCTCAAAGCATATTAATTTGCAGACCTCTCTACACACCTGTGACAGAGCATATATATTATTCTACCTCATAGAGAAGGGAAAATAGGGGCACCTACCTCCCCATGTCAAGGACAGAACTATACATGGACTATCTAGAAAGGATCCAAGAAAATAACTCAAGAGTCAACAGTGCCAATGATGATACAGTCTCCCCTGTTAAGACTAGGGAAGGAAAGGCAGAGATATACATGCCTCATTGGAACATGTATATCGTGGGAATTTGCCAGTGGGTTAAAAGAAGAGATGGGCTTCTATCTGGGAAAAAAAAAAAAAAACAGCAAGAAAAGTAGAGGTATAACACAAAGACTAGTAACAATTCACAAAGAGCATGGAATTATAAATGTCACAGCTCTTAAGATATTTTTTTTTTTTTACCCAGTATCACAAACTTCCAAGTGATGCATAAACCTAAGACTTTTTTTTTTTTTTTTTTTTCCAAGAGTGGCACATCATAGAAGACACAAAAGCCCAATTCTCATTGAAAGCTGATGAGATTAATCTAAGTGATCTCTAAACTGGGTGGCTTGAGAGCATGTCCGAGACTTCAGTCTCCTAGACACATCCTAACTCCAATGTGGGACAAGAACCAGATATGAATTTATCTTCTTCCTTCTCCAAAGAGTCTGTTTTCCATGGATGGGAAACGTGGCTATGCAGGCAAGACAGGAGACACAGCCATCTTCAGCTAACTTCTCGGTGCAGTAACTGAAGGACAAGGTCATTGGGCCACACTGGCCAGATGACGCAAAGATCAGTTAACTGGGATCACAAAGTCCATTCTCCTCCTAAAATCAAAGCAGTGAGCAGAGATGTTTCACCTCCACCTCCCCACTTCGCGATTTTAACTAATCACAGCCAGCTTCCACCCTCGTTATACCTGCACATTGTCATCTTGTTTGCCTCCATGTCACCACAACAGTTCAAACCACTAAGCAGCATGTCTGCATCACCAAAGACACCTTCCCCCAGTGCCGAGTCATAGTCATGGTGGAAACCTACCTCCCAAGCCTCAGAGTCCCTTCCGGCAACAACACTACACACAGAGCGAGTTATAATCTTTTATAAAACAGAATAAAATAGAAATGAGGACAATAGCTGGGATTATATACTGGGTAGAGATCCACGTAAAACTTTTCACCAAAACCCCTTCTACTCAAGCAGTGCCTCAAATACTGTTATACCATGATGGTAGCTTGGTATATTGGATAAAATGATAGCCTTGTCTCACACTGTCATTTATTAATTTATCCCATCACTAGAGGAAAGTTAGGTAGGCTGGTAGAAATTAGCCAAGCCAAGCTAAGCAGAGTGAGTGGGCACAAACCGTGCCAAGAACGGGCCAAGAGGATCCCTTGGCACAGGGCTGGGGCAGCTCTGCAGGACAGTCTGGCGCAACCGCGTGGAGTGTCTGTTAAAGGTGCCTGACTTGCATGACGTGAATTTGACACACATTCAAGAAAGCAATGAGTCATGAACACAAACTGGTCTCGGTGCCTTACCGGGTGGTGAAAGGAAGTCAAAAAAAGAAAGGGGTCTGCCAAGCTTCGGTGAGGGCAGCCTGATGATCTTCCACCATAAAGATCTGCCACGGTGGGGAAGAGTGAACACGGCCCACACAAGCATCAGCTAAATTTTCTGGGTTTGGGTTTGGTTTTTGTTTGGTTTGTTGATTATTTTTTTTTTTTAAAGAGGAACTAAAACGACCATCCCAATCCACACGCTGTAGGAGACAAAGCGTATTGATGGTTCGGTTACTAAACACACTGTGAATTTTCACAGTGGATCAGCAGAAAGTTATGAAGCACAGGTGTTCCTGTAATTGTGATACATTGGGAAAATTCATACTGTTAAATGAGCCTCAGCTTCACACTTCCACCTGTGTGATGTGGAAATGTACTGTGGGTACACGGGGCTATAATAGACGATATGTAGGAATGATTACTGGCTGGTTCAGGACCTGCTAGGTTTTATTTCTCTTAATTTGTCTTAGTGTATAATTTCTGCATTTGTATTTACTGCCATCATAAAGTGGGAAATGTGTGTTATACATGCTGGTAAAAATAATGATAACATGTGAAAAACCAAAGTTAATACACTGAATGGAAAAGAAATCCTGAAAGTCTGTATGCCAAAGGAAATCTAGAGAGTCTGTAGGAAATGGAAGGTATTTCAACAAGAGAATGAAAGCAGCTTGTTTTTTCTTCACATTTCAATTCTACTCAACAGTTTCTTGTTTGCATTATTTAGAGGGGGGAGGAGGGAGAGGATGATTCTAGAATGGGAAATGTGGGAAATGCTAAAATGCAGAAAGATGAGGCCTGGAAGCAGGTGGAAGAAAAGATCTACTTGGATTACCTGAAACTGAACATGAGAAACAAATGAAGAACATTGGAATACAGCTAGATTTATTTTCCTTTAACAGGTGTTTCTTAGAATGAGAATTGGAGAGGCAGAATTTCTTAGTTTCGTTCCAGACCTGTCAGAGCTTCTCAAGCAAGTGTTTCAGGATTATAAATACCAGAAAGAACCAAAGATCAAATGAAAAGGAAGATGATTAAATATATCTTCCTGCATGCCTTGGAGGTGTCAGCTCTGGTGTTTGGCAAGGAACACAAATTCTGACTACTCATGAGAGAACCTTTCAAGCTGTCCTGGAGACAGCAGACTGCTCTTTGCTAAGGTTAGCTGACATGACAGAATATCTCTAAAATAACTAGTTTTCAGAAATATTCCCCCTTTAAGAAACGTAATCATCATCTTGAAGTGACACCTTGAAGAAAGCGAAGACTTGAATGCAACATCTCAGATTTTGCATACTCACAGCACCTTGCCCTGGGCAACAGCTTGATGCTCCATAGCTGGAGTTTCAAAGTGGCCTTCAAAAGAAGCCCCAACTGATAAGAACTGTCAAAGGGACAACTTATTCATCATGAGGATGTCAAAGCAGATAAGTGTTGTGAGGACTACAGGCAAAGCCTCTTCCCTGATCACAGATAGCAGTACCTCTGTGCCAGGGAACTCAGTAGCACTGGAAAAAGGAGGAAAAAAAAGGCTGGAATCTGTTTTGGCAAGAAGGATTTTCTGAGCAGACATGAGAAATGCAGCCACTTCAATGTATGTTACGTGGCAACCATTTAATATCTCATTTAACAGGGTTAAATGAATCTAAGCCTGATGTTTTAGTCACAAGATTTTTTCCATCAGATATTGCCATTTTCCTACAACTTTGTCTACTGAATTTCTCATGACCCTTCTCTTGGATCTTTCCCCACATCTAACCCCTTTCTGAGACTCTCCTTTGTTCTTTCTTCTCTCTGGCTTTCGTTGCTCCCACTTCCTTCTACCCTGTGTCTCTTCAAAGTCCTTTCTGCAGACTTCTCCCCTTTCCCTGTCTCCTCTGAAGTTTATATGCTTTGTCCCTCTGACACTTCTGGAAATTTTAACTTCCTCAGCTCAGCTGCCTTTGGATGGCTCAATTTATCTGTCTGCATGGTGTCCTCTACTTCTTCAATCCCAGCAGCCCACCCGACAATATCTGACTTTCCAAATGCTCTTCTTGTCCCACCTTGCAAGGTCGCTCTCCTTCTGGATGGGTTTGGCGTACCCATGCTTCATTGGTCTCTCCTAACACTGCATAAATTCATAGCTGTCCAGGACTTACTCAGCAAACTTTGGGTCATTCCATTGCTACCCCTACTGCTCCAACAGTCATCTTGGTCCTAAATGGGATTAACTACCACACCTGTTCTTGTCTGCTGCTAGTCCAAGGTCAAGTGTTTTGTTGGTTTGTTGTTGTTGTTTTTTTTTTAATATGGATATTAAAAAAAAACCCACAACAAACAGCATTAAACCTAGGCGTCTCAGTCTTCACATTCACATAATATGGCATGACTGATGGTATCACAAGACTTGTCATTTCTGGCTCACTTTCCTCATTTCAGGTCTTCTCTCTCAGTATTTCTCCTAGTCACAAACCAGGCAAACAGAGAAGGCACGTAGAAGCTCACGCAGGCTACAACAAAGTTGATATCGGTAGCAATAGAAGAGAAGGAAAAGGGGGAAATAAAAGGAGGAGAAAAAAAAAATTATTTCCTCTCTTGGCAAGTGTTGTACTCATGTAATACAGGAGTGACTTGGCTTGTTCATGGTCTTGCTTACTCCTGGCCTCATCAAATATTGAATCAAGCTTAATCTTTAATTCTGCATAATAAGGAACCAAGTAGTCCCTAACTTTATGCCTTTATCGATCAGCAGATTATCCCCACAGGAAGTGGTCAGAGTGGTTGGAATCCATGTTATTTACTAGTGTAAAGACAAAAGTTCTTCAGATGGGGAAATACTCAGATGTTAAGATATTACCAGTATTTAAAGTATCCATATTTATTGATCTAGTCAGTGTTTGAAACTATTTTACTCTTTAAACCTCTTCCCTCCTCTAGAAAATGAATTCATATATGACCTGAAAAAACCACGATGCTAGATTTTAATAAGTCTGATCTGTACATTTTCATTTCAAGTCTAAAATTCATCTCTATTGGCTAGTGTTGCGAGTCTCTCTTTACTTTTGCTGTCTCGTGGGATGCTGTGAGCTACCATTCCCACTGGCCTTCTGTTGCAGAACCCCTCTGTGTCCCACAGCCATGGGTCCACCTCGTCACCGAAGTTTCTTATCACTCATGTTCAAACCCTGTCCTCCCACTATTTTTCAGTGTCTTGAATCACTTTTCCCCACTCCTATTCCTCACCTCACAGTCCACAGGATATTATTCACTCCCAGTTCCACCACATTTTTTTATCTTCACACTTCCTTGTCAAACTCGATTTCAATCCTAAATCCTATATTCCTTTACCTGATTTCTGTCCTATTCCTTAGCAACCGGAATAGCTTTCTTTCCTGAAAGTACTATCTCTTCTATCAAATAATGCCATTGCAAATAATGGAAAAGGGGCAGATGGAAGACATCTCCACAAGGATCAGCCTCATATTTCTACACATACGGGTTAAAGAAAAGTTGTACCTCTACCAACTTCTGTCCTACTAACAAAAAAAAGAAAACACAACATTATAGACTGTGAATAAATGCCAAATCTAAAAAAAAATTTGATAGTGGTGACCACGAGAAACTTTCAGTCACCAAATAAGGTGAATTTCACATTAAAACTGTGAGAGTTGGCCAACAGTTACCAGTCTCAGGCAGTCCAGGGAGCTTACAGCCTTGGAACAGCTATGCTAGCCTCGATTATGTGGAGCCTATAATGGAAACCCTTTTTGTACCGAGCACCAAACAGCGTAGCAGTGGAGAAGGTCTCCACAATTCAAGAGCCTTTCTGTGTCACTTGCACTTTTGCCATCTCCTCCTCGTAGCTTCATCTCCTGCTAGTCATCCAGATACCATGGTGACGCGCTGCTGCCACGACGAGGAGGGTGAGCGGTGTCCAGGTGCCACTGGGATAATGGCCTTTGACAACAGATGGTTATAATATTACATTACACCCTTGGCACCATGGCTTACAGACTGGACTGGTAAAATCCCACACAGTGTTTTGGAGCTTTCTTGGGTCTCCCGTTCTCTAATCATGGTCTGCAGAAGCAAAGCGCTGCTCTCATGGCAGTCAGGAAATGACCTGGTGATGGGTTTAGCATAAAGACGGAACACCTCTCCTCTCCCAAAGCTGAGCTGGTTTGGGCTCATCCAGTGTAACAATAATTGTACGCTTTGCAGAGCATTTAGAATCTTAAAATGTATGGAAAATTAAAAGAAAGCTACAATATAGTACTTTTGATCCCCCCCACACACTGTTTTTCTTTTTCAAAACAGAACTTTTGGTAAAAATATTGCAAGTCCAGAAAATCCTTTACACGAAACAGCTCTTAGAACACCAGGTAAAACAATTTATGGCAAATTATTCTCAAGTCTCAGTCTTCTTAATATTATCCTGCTGTTTCACAGAGACATATATATCTCCTGTACATTGTACAGGCCTTCAGAATCTGATGCTATTCTCAGAAAAATAAATGGAATGGGAAATGAATATGAGCATTTTTAATGTCATATATACATTTGCCATTGCCTAACAAAAAAGGAAAATAGGTAAAAAGCTGAAGGTGATAACAATGTCCAGAGGCTGTAATGCAGAATATCATCAAAAAGAGCCAATTCCAGTGATTTTGCTGGAGCCATTCTAGGATTCTACTGCAGGTTCAGAAAAATGGAATGAAGGAGTAAAATGAATATATTTCTATATGGGGTTTGAGAATAACATAGCCACATTTTTTGCTTTCGGTTGCTATTCAAGAATCTTAGCACAGTTCTTAATCGTAGCGTTTAAGTGCCTTTGTTAGTCCATTGTGTGTTAAATAATGTCATTACAATTGTTATGCTTACACACCAAGTTTTGCCAAAATCCCCCACTCGCTGCTTCTTCATTAAATAACAACAAACTGTGAGGGTTAGTTCTGCATCAGCACTTCAATTTCCTCATGAAAAATTGGCCTTCTTTTTTCTTGGCTTGTGAGCACCCCAACCAATATCACTCATGCCTTGTTATACAACAAAAGGAAATAACGGCGCCTGCAACAGCAATCTGGCTTCGCCTGCCCGTGCTGGATGCCATTTTGACTCGTGCAGCCCAGGCAGCGCGCATTCCTCCCTCATCGCCTTTGCGGAGACAGGACGAGGTCTCAATCTCCCAAATTGACTGGAACGGGGACGTTACGCGAACACACTGGCTAGGTGGGTGCAGAGAAGCGTACGGGCTACAAAGAGGTGTGGAAACAATCATTGCATCCCTTCTGCATCCGCTTTTTCTTGTGGGGGTAATGACAACAGAGAGGGATAAATGACAAGCACTGAATGCGCGTTATATGTGTCTCGCTGCTTGCCGAAGCAAAGCTCTAATCGTGCAACGAGGTGAGTACGTTTGGACCTAGCACCTACGTGTCTTGGGAACTTCTGTAGGACCCTGCGCATGCATGTACCTCCACATCTTCCTTATCAGTTCTGGGGTACAGATCTGTTGGTATGCTGGTAAGGAAGCAGATAAGCCACTGAAATCAGGTCTACAAGAATTTAACATGTTTGTAGTTCAGCAGTTAAAGACGTGCTTTATTCAAAACACAGAGTCACTTGACTATAGAGTGTTCATCAAAAAGAAGTCCTAACCTCACATGAGATTTCCTTATCATTAGACAAGCAATAACTGGTCGAAACAGCAGCTCCATTGACTTCAGTGGCACCGTTCACGCATCTACATAAGCATAAGCGTAAATACTTTACTAGCTCTGGACCAAGCCCAAAGCCTTTTGTGCACCTTTAAAGTTGGAACCCATGAGACCCGGAGCGATACCTGAGAAGTGCCAAAAGCCCTCAACTCCTTACTGAGCAAATCACTCCACCAGATCAATCTCAATCAACGTGGACCTGCACCAAAGATGTCAAAAGAACAAGATGTCACTGGCTTCAGAGGAGGTAGGATTGGGACAAAAGCCAATTTTTTTTTAATTTTTTTTTTTTTTTTTTTTTTTTGGCTGTTATCTAACAAAAAGCAGAGGGAGATTTTCAACTGAACTCCCTAAGTGGAAGTTGGTGACAAACACCTTTCACACATTCCTTTTTCTGGAAGAAGTGAGGGACGGTGGCTCAGTGGCTTACATGCTAATCTTCTACTGCTGGAACTATAGATCAGATGGCAGTTGGTAATTTTTAGCACAGCTCTTGTTTAGCTCAACACAGACACAGAAAATGAAGCACTCATTTGCTGACTAGAAAATCACAGTTGAGGTCGATTGATGAAGCAGTGCAAAGAAGCCTGTTCTGTCCCCAGCTTGTGGATAAACAATACCAACCATCACCCTTCACTAGTTATATATTCAACTCTTGAATATTTAAAAATCCAGCTAAGCTACTATATGGCTTACCAGCAATTTGTAGGGAAAGTGTCAGATTATTTTACATTTAGTAACACTCGAAGCAGCCAAGCTGCCCTATGTGTCTAACACAGAATAAAATCATTACAGAGGAAAAAGGGGAGGGGGGGAAGAAAAAAAAGAAACCCAAGCAATACCAAAAAGTGCATTAAATGATAAACCATGGAAGTGGATTTTCCATTACTCTGTAAAACCTTAGGAGGCCATAAGTTAACTGAAGCAAGCAGAACAAACAAAACAAAACAAAAAAAACAAAAAAAAACCAAAAAAAATGAAGCAAGGAAGGTACCATAGCTACTTTCTTGAAAACAAAACCAATCTTTTCATTCCTGCCATTTGTTAGAATTCTTCCTCCAGGCAAGCTGGACAGCTGCACTAGTAGGTTTTTTAGTCATGGGTTGTAAGCCCCACCTGGCTAGATTTGTTTAGCAGACAGCTGGCAGAATGAAATAAAAAGAACAGGGACATACAAACTGCTTCCAAAACAAAAAGCCGAAAGAATACTTTTTGGATGCTTTAGCTTTCACTGAGTTTATTGGGTGTATGTTTGGGGGAGATTCTTCCCTTAATTTTTATTGTCCCCCATCTCTCTGCATCCCAAAAGTATTAAAACAAGCCAAAGCAAGACTGCAGGGTGCATTAAGCAGATCAAAAAGAAAGGGAAAAGCCCCATCTCAGCCTATTTATTTTGTACATGTGCACACATATATGAATATATATCCACACATACACACAGTCTCCCTCAATTATGGTTTACAGTTCCCCAAGACTGACATTGGTTTTAAATTAACTTCTCTTCTTATTCTTTTCTTTTTTTTTTTTCTTTTTTTTTTTTTTTCTGTTGGCAACTTTCTTCCTCTATTTTCTAAAGCCAATAAGATAGATTTTCTTCATCTGGAATGTTCTTTCTAGCTTAAAGATAAGAAGGAGTTTAAAATTGTGGGAATGGCATCCCTCCTGCATCTGTTTCTCTCACAAACCTATCAAATATCTAATTTTTGGCATTACTGCTGGCTCCAACAGGGGATGACATAAACCAGCTTTGTGGTTACATGTTTCACTTTTAATCTCATGAAAATGAAAATCAGTGCTGAAATGTCCCTTTACATGTGACAATGTGGGACTCTTTTCCAAAAACCAAAGGAAAGGGGCGTTACCCTGGTTAAGCCTAATATACAGCATATGTATAAATTCGCTTTTAGTTTGGATTTAGCTTGATCCTAGCAGAGGCATTTCAGGAGTTTTTGAAATTATTATTACTATTATTATTTTGTTTTACTGCAGAGATTTGAAACAATTTTGAAAGTATCACAGTCACTACACAAAGGAAGATGTACAATAAATGTAAGATAGTTATCAGCAGATGAGCAGGCTGTTATGTGACAACAAATCTTCTGCAAGTAATATCATTTTCCACACAGCTCTATGGTCACATTCCCTTAACATGTTTCTGTAGTTAGTGTGAAGGGAATCTGGTTTTTGCATGAGTTCTTTATTAAGAGCTAATGTAGTAATACTGGATGTACGACTATGAACCAAGATGGCTCAGATACCGTCTTGATTGGAGAAACTTTATGAAAACAAACTCCAAATGTTTCAAAATAAAAATCCGCCTTGACCCTATTTGAAAGGGAACACGTGCAAAAAAAAAAAAAAAAAAAAAAAAGAATATTTACGCTTATGGTATGACCAGTACCTATGAAACCCAGATGATCTGAGGTTGAAAGAAGCCCAAGCTAGCCTGAAATGCAAGCCTACTTTTACATTCCGTGGAAACGTAACAAATATTAGCTACAGGAAGGCCCTGAAACCAATCTAAGCCGTTCAATAGCACAGCACTTGCCCTCCCGAGCAGAAGCCGTTCTTGGCTGCCCTCCATCTCTGCCTATACATCTCCACTGAGCGTAGACTCCACGGAGCCTGGCGGGATACGTGCATTTGAGAGTCCTTGCTTTACCCAAAACATCAGTATCGATATCATATGCTTAAACAGGAGTAGGAGCCCTGTAGGGCCTAATCTCCCGGGCTCAGGGAAACCCAACGCCCTCCCCAGGGACAGAAAGCGGGGCCTGTCCACGCTTCCATCACGTAGGAAATCCATCTCTTGGCCAGTGAGCAGCAGGAAAACGGCATTTGGAGGGGGTAATATCGGTCACTCAAGGTGCCTTCGTGGCCATCCTGGCCAATCTAGTCTTTGCAACAGCTTCCTGCTCCATTTAATGGGTATTTATTAAATAAATGCCCAACTATTTGCTAGAAAATACACAACCATGCATCTTTTGAGGTCCTTCTGTTGATCTGTTGAAGGCAAAACCTATTAAATCCTCTGCGTCGTCCTACGCAACCCTCCCAGGCTCCGGCTGAAAGAAGAAGTCGTGCTAATTTTGTGTCTCTCGAATTTCTTGGGTTAACTCTCTATAAGAATTCACCCTGCCCTAGATGAACCTGCAACTCGGCCAACTTCTTTTTTAAAGAAAATTGATTCTTGTTTACTCCTTTCAATAAAAAGAATCATGATGAATTTTAATAGGCTCACCCCCCACTGCTATAAGATCTCCCTCCTTTGGCTGCGTGAGCTTTGAAATACGTAAATCAGAAATAAGCCTGTATTTAAAGAAAAAGATGATGAAGAAGAAATTCCACAAGTTTAAAGCTCATCATTAATACTTGGCCAAACATCCATGTTTTCTTCCTGTGTACCTCACCCCAACAAACACTTTCTATATTATGAAAGACCTGCCTGTAAACTGATCCCTGCTTTTTAGCTGGATGCCTAATGATGGCTAAACAACTGAAAGTGTTTCATATTTATGTTGGAAGATTAACATAACTCATTTCAACTCTGTTGAACGGACACATTTTACTCAGGAGAGAAATATTAAAGAAAACCCAACAAAATCCACAAATGCTGAGGGAAAAGGGACATCAACTCTTAAAAATATTTCCTAGTATTACCATTCGTATGGCATAAACAAACAGGCAGAGTGCATACATATTGGCCCCAGTCCTGTAATTTGGATGACAAGGGAGATCCTTTTGCCTAGGCAGTGCAAAACTAATTTCACCGCACTGGCACATAATGCAATGTGATTGCTCCCTCAGTTTTATATTACAAGGTCACTGGAGCAAAAATTTTTGTGGTTTGTACAGTACCAAACACTCCAAGAAAACTTATTATATAATGATGTTATATTTAGTATAAATAAACCCATACCTACTATATAATATGGGGGAAAATACTTTATTTGCTTGACGTAGGAACTCTGCAAAAACATCGAGGACAGTTTGCAGAAAACCAGCCTTTGGTAAAGAAATTTCGCTCATTTCTTATAGTACGAAATTTACTTTTCTTTCCTGAGAACTCCCAAACATTTGGAAACTTTAAACTGAAGTATTTCCATACATGGATTATTTTTCTTCATGCATCAAAGAACTGAATCCGGAATTCAACTTTTAACAATTCGGACAAACAGAACGTTACAATGTGGCTAAATCATTCAATATTGCAACCCTATTAATGCTAAACTGTTGATCACTTCAATAAGGAAAAGACGTTGCTTTTCCTTGGCTTTTCCAGCATCACACACACAGACCTCTGCCGAGATGTTCAGTTCAGTCTTGCCCAATGTAGAACTGGTTTGAAATTTTTAAAATAAACCCTTTGAAATGCCACAGTTGATTCTACTTCAGTTCAGAACAGATCTACTCAATATTATACAAAATAAGCTTCTCTTTTTTTATTAAAAATACTTTCAAAACAATTATAGAAATTCTGTCAACATGTTTATTTACCAAAACGCAAGCCTATAAAAATGATGGGTGTTCCCACAACTGCCTCAATAATAAAAGCTCATGTTTTCCTTTTCAAAAAGCTATGCAACAACAACAAACACTTTTTTCCGTTCTATCTTTTTCCACTCCAAGCAGAGAGTTTTATCTGGCAATAACAACTGGGCTCACTTCCTTCAGCACCTGTATTTTCTGAGAAGCCAGTAAAACAAGTACTCATTCAGCTTCATGTGCGAGTTTTAATGTAATCTCAGCCTCAACTGATGTGACTTTGGAACCAAAGTGTTTTGATTTTTATTTTTTTTTTACTTTTATCTCATATGTTTAATACCGGCACAGTTACATCCCCCAACGTTTTATGGGGCATATACAGCACCAGGCAGCTAGTAACTTTATGCATTGATTGCATATGTATGCATTGCACCAGACTTTAGGACTGTAGCTGAAATAACTCATTCATAATTACGGAAGGACTTGGAAACTTCATCTTGCTTCTCTTCAGCTTCATTTTACCCCAGATGACCCCTGAACACTACATTTTGAAATACCTTTCCATATTATTGTTTAGATACTTCATTTGTTCAGTAAAAGTAATGTAAAATGGTGCCCTTCATCCTCATTAAGACGAGTGACAATATCCATGCAAAACTGACGCACACGTGGTTTGAGATGTAAACGATCCAAAACGAACACTATCAAAAGATAACAAAGTATGGCAATCTTGATTTGGAAACACAAAGGCTACCCTGTAATTGTTGCAGTTAAACCACCTGGGTTCAAGGTAGGCATATACTTGTTGAACCGCGTCCTCCATCAGCTCCATCCCACAATTTTACCCAAACGATGCTTCACGTGATACAGTCCTACTTCGGTGGATATCATAACCCGCACCAGGAGACCCAGCTCAGCTACTGGAATTTACTCTCCCAAAAACGAGTGTGCAAGAGGACGCTGGGCTACGTGCACAGGCACACGCGTGTCACCAACCCACGCGGTATAACTGGGTATTTACAGAACTCGCTTCCCGGAGCAAAACACAAAGCAGCTCTTCTCAGCAGACCCGGCCGCAAGCACGGCGCTGGCGCCCGTGTCCGTTTGAAGGCAGCACCCACATCAACGTTGTAATGAGAGTCAAATCCCATGTAATTTACACATTAAAAGGAGAGAGCAATGCATGAAAAAATCAGTTTGGCTAATGAAAAAATCAGTTTGTCTAATGAATTTAAAGTCCCTAATCAAATATTGGCAGGAAAGATATTTAGAAACTCTCCTAATGTCATCCAGCTAATTCTCCCCATTCCAACTAGAAGGGAAAGCAGTTGACTTTTATTCCCCGCTGAACCTCCCGCCCTCGAATCACCAGAAAGACCCCGTACTGAAGAGTATAATTAAGGCAGATTAGGGCAGATTTAGCTGTCAGTTATACCAGTATGGCACAGGTAATTCCTTTTACTTCAGAGGTTGCATGACAGCCCAGGAGCCACAGCCCGACACTCCAGGTAGGTAACGTACCTTCTGGAGAGACTTTCCCAGTACGGACGACTCTCTGAAAATATTTTTTCCTTACCTGGTAAGTACACCCATAGCAAAACAAATATCGAAGCACACGCTGCCAAAGTACAGGCGAACCTGGGTCACTGCCTCTATTAGGTTAACTTGGAATTTTAGCTTCTGACTTTTTTCCTCCATAAGATTTTTTAAGGAACTTGTCAATTAAAGTATTAGTTCATAGGCAGGAAAAAAAAAAAAAAAAAAAAAAAAAGAGCCAAACCAAAAAACCAACAAGAACAAAAAAAAAAGCTCAATTTATTATGTCCTATAAAGCATTCATTTTCCCATCACCCATCAACCTTTGCTATTACCTTCCTTAGATCTTGCTCATCTGCCTCTCCTGGTTTTGCCCTTCTTCCCTTCCTACTTTCTGCCATTCTCCTTAATAGTATCGCCCTGGTGTCCTCTCATCCCCATCCCCAGCCATCAGCCCCTGCTTTGTGCTGCACCCTGTCTCTGGAGTCACCACTGACCCACACCATGCCCTTGTCCCATTACCTCTCGCTCCATCGTCCTACCCTTCATTCCTCTACACCCTTCTTCCCTCTTGTGTTTCACCTCTTTCCTTTCACCTTTTCACATCGCCTGGGTTTGGGGAGGGAAGCCCTGTGAAGCCAGGCAGGACAGACGTCCCATTCTCAGCTCTGGCAAGAACCTCATCCAGACTGCCAGCAACGTGATTAAAGAAAACAACCACACAAATGAAAAAGTTGAACGCTTTATCAGTGTCTTCATCTGTGTACAACCCATTCCCTAAAGGAGAAATTTCTTCTTATATATAACACACACCTCTCTTTATATACTACCTACTGTTACTATTTTTTTTTTTTTTTTTTTTTTAAACACATGACATTTGAAATATCTTTAAAACAACAAAGTCCCAAGGCTGGTATAAGTTTTTTTTATTTATTAATAGCATCTGATATAAGGCTTTCTTGTATAACTGACTGCAGATCCCCAAAGGATGAAAACCTAAGCATATGAGAAACTAGTCCAATGAGAATATGGGGCAGTACCGCCCACCAATATTAGGAAATCCATGAAGTTCATTGTATCACACACAGAATATTCCAACAAGAAGAACTGGGAGAGGAAGAAGTCAAAAGAAAAAAAAAATAAAGGGTTACCATTGACCGTCATAGCTTGCACCATCTTGCTGGGCAATGCTTTATTAGTAGGCTGCAGTTTTGATGATGGCCTTTTATTGTTTTTTGTGGTAACACTTTATTTTAAGTATCTTATCATTATGAATTCATTTAGTATTGATTGCAGTGGCTCTGATCATAAAGAATTAATTTGGCATGCCATGAATGTCATATGCATTCGTATAAAAAAAAATTTGCTTTAATTCAAGATTAATTAATACGGCAAAATGTTATTGCTTTTGCAATATCACCATCTTAATTGATCTCATTTTTTTCAGTAGTTCAGAAGCCCATTCTTAGTACTTTTACCAGAGTTTCTTCATTTTTACACAAGTTTTTTTTAAAGAGTAACTAGAAGCCTTTTTTATTTCTTCAAGATTTGGGGATAAGGGTTTAAAAACCAAAAACCTCCCAGAGTGCCTAACGGTCCCAAATCTCATGCATTTATTGCACTAACTAGACCAAGCACATTTTCATACCTAACTGGTGACACTGGAACAAGCAAAGGTAATTTAAAGCTTGTATTTCTTCCCAGTCCAACAGAAAGACTTGTGGCTTGAGTGAGAGCTGGCAAACACAGAAGGGATTACCTGTGACTTCAAACCCTCTGTAGATATGTCAAAATACGCTCTGAGCCTTGACTAAAAGCAGGTATGTGCTTTGGATGCTACGTCTCATTGCATCTGTTACAGGCAACGTGTCAGCCGCGTCTCCATCCGGCTGCTTCTGACCGTGATGCAACATGACACAGTTTGATAACAAAAGGATGTAATACACCATAATGACTCCAGGCAGGCAATTGCAACGCGATGGGATGTGCTGCCATGTAGTAGCAGGTGACATACCTCTTCAATCAGTCATGGACTAATCGCTAAAGCCTCCAGTTTAGGTTCACTTTGGAAAAAATCCTAAAGTCCTGATGATTATTTTCATCTGAACGTTTCAATATTGCTTCCTGCTGCATTCACCCTGGCTTCCCTTCCCTGTTGCTGAATTTCCAGGTAGCAGCTGAAGCTATACAAAACAAAAACCAACAGAAAAACCCCAACCCAAACCCAATAAATGCTTGGTATCTGGGCTGTGCACAAGCTGATCCTCTTTGCTAGGGAATATGCACGCATTCACCCTTAAAAATTAACAAAGAGAACGCTGCGAAGGTAAGAGGCTATTCTTTATTTGTGCTATGGGAAGCAATAATGGAGATTTACAGTTCTTCAATACAGCAAAGGATTTCCCAGAATGCTGACTAACTGAACCACTCTGTACTTTATTGATGTACCAACTCACTGAAAACACAGGTTTATTAATAAATAGCTTGACTGAAGTGTAAAATGTAGGAGCCTGGAGAAGGACACCATCTCTATGAAAAACAGGGAAGTATGGAAAAAAAAAAAACCAAAACCAAAAAATACACTTACTGTATGGGACTGAAGAAATATGATCAGGAGATTAACTCTGGGGATGGGGAGAGAAATTCAAGTGCCTGGGGAAAACACTGAAGAGTGCAGGGAGATCTATGGGAGGTCTGCGCCTGCAAAACGTTTCCCCTCCTGTTTCTGATTTGCGTAGCTTTAACCATCCTGCCATTTAATTAATTTCTTTTGTAAAGAATGTCACAGATGTAAAAATCTACTTCTAAAAAAAAAAAAACAAACACCAAACCAAACCAACCCTGGTGCATATATATAAAATGTCAGACCCGGGTTTTATTGCAAGCAGCCTTGATGGAAAGCAAGCAAGCTCAGGGCCACTGGCAGGGGACGAGCTCCACTTGTACCTCTGTGAGCTCTGCTGTTTCCACGTCCCTGGAGAATCCTTCGGGCATCACACCTCAGCCCCAGGCATGTGCTGGAGCAGCCTCCCCTCCACAAAACCCAGCGGGTTTGGGGACGAAGCCACCCTCCCGTGCAGCCCGCTACCATTTTTCCAATGGACTTTCATTTGCTTGCATCTCAGCTGCCGGTACTCGGCCCCCGTTGCTCAGCGGGACTCTGAGCAAAGTGAGAGGAATAGCAGGGGAAAATGTCCCTCACATCTTCCCTTTCAACTTCAGGCAGCGTGGGGAAGCGTATCAACGTGTAGCAGATGTGCTGAGACCAAAGCGATCTCTTCGTCGTGATTACAGTCGGTTATACCTGGGGATGCGCAATTTAATTCACGCACAAATGTGCAAAGGAGAGTGGTACTAAAGTAAAATAAGTGGTACTAAAGGCTTTGTTCCGTGCACAGTAATATAGTGTTTTATTTCACTAGACCTGGCGCACACATAAAGAAAAGAGGCACAGTTTGATACATGCCTTCTCCGATGAGTACTGCTAAGGAAGTGTATTTGTTCTCAGTGCTGTTGTCATAAATATCATGAAATTTCTTATTTGAAGTTGGGAACTAATGATTCTTTCTCCTCAATGTGCTACAGTGACTCTGCACCCTATTGTTTTCTACCATTTGAGAATGCCCAAGGATGTCATTATAACTTCATGTATCAATATTAAACCTTTGCAAACAGTTGACTAAATGAGCAGTTATCTTTGTGTCTGAAAATAGTGTACCTTTTCTTTTTTTTTTAAACTTCATTTATCAGTAACTAGGTGTAGTCAATTGTTCTCCAGTATTGATCACAATATCTATAGCAGTCACAGAGTACCTTTGCTCAAGGTCATTGTAAGGTCGAGTTATGATCAATATGAATTGACTGCCTGCAAATAAATTTAAGTAGCTGACATAACTGAAAGGAGTACCTATTTAAAATTAAGGTGGACCATGTGTCCCTGTGTTAGAAAGGCTCACGGACTACATAAGCACAGAGGAGGTACAAGTCGGCTGAACGTGTGCCGCCACTTCAGCAGTTTTTTCCTGCAATTAGAGGTGGATAACTCTGGATCTCATCCTGAAAATGTTTACTCCTGGGAGTAAAAAACCCCCATATTCTTCAGTCTTAATCTGTAATGAACTGACTCACTTAGGATCAGACCCACTGCCTTGGAAGTAAGTTAATATTAAAACAGTATATGCAGGGTCTCTATTGCTGTGCTCCATTTCCCATAGGGTTTTTGTACTCCCTGGTCTGTAGAGAATCCAAAGATGGCCAGACTTTTCCAACATTGATACCTACACATTGTTCTTACATCCCTACTTAGATATCTATGTCTACGGGCAGCCATATTAAGGGGAGGGGCAGAAGAGAGGAAAAAAAACCCAATCAAAACCAACCCCAAACCAAAAAAAAAAAAGGAGCAGAATAAGTGTATTAAACAACAATGGGCTCAGACAACATTAGCCAAGGGAGAGATGTCCCAGGTGAGATGCTCTGGGAGAAGACCTGTGATCAGGTCGCTGGCCACTGGATGTCACTGCTGCCTACCCGAAGGTAGCCTACAAAGCACTTATGTGACTGTAAAAATTGTGGCTGTAGGAAGCAGTTTTGCTGGAAACATTCCACATAGTTAGGCAATTTCTAATTTCAGAAAAATAGGCTCATAAAGCTCAAGAAGGCAATACCCAACTTCAAGAGTAATTAGTTTCATTTGTTTGCTTCAGCTTTAGCTGAATGAGAAACACTAATAAAGAGTAAGTTTGGGGGTCGCAAGTAGTTCCAGAAAGTTGCAGCCATTGTGCTTTTACAAAGGATATCTTCAACTGAGGTATTGCTTTCCAATCTCATTTGAAAGAACAAAACCAAACCCTCACCGTGGAAAATTCTCCTATTTCTATCAGCCTGTACCTGCAGGAAGAGTATATTAGTTTAGCTTGCCTAAAGGGGGTACCACCACTGCTCCTGACCATTGCAACCAACTACGCAACCATGAGCCCCACCGTACCAAAAATAATCTGACCAATACCGAGGAAAGATCTGGCCCACAGCTGAAAAAAATAATCTGAAATTATTGTCTATATTTAGATTATAGAGTCTATATTATTATTGTTGTTATTAATTGAAGCCATTCATCTTGGTTCGTCACATTAGTGCAGCAGCTCTGCGGGAGGGATTTATGTGACCAAATGCAGATGTCTATCTTGCAGACATCTGAGCTAGGCTCTTCTCACATTCAGGCTAGAAAAAGAGATGCCATTAATGTGGGATTAACCTCATCCTAAAGCAGATACAAAACCAAGCCAGATGAAATGCATTTTAAAGGATCTCTTTCTCCCTGTTGGTTTAAAGCAAGCCCAAATTGACTAGCTCTGATCTAGACATCTAAAGCCAGGTGAATTCATTCTCACTCCCTCTGACTGAGCTAAGAGCAAGCTGTTAAGGAAAAGAAAAAGAGGATGTTTCAGGTGTTTGGAGCAGAACTAGTACAGCTCCTGTTAGGATGAGAGCTCTGTGTCAATTCATACCTCCAGAAGGATGCCTTGAGTCTTCCCATGAAATGCTCTAGAGGTGGGAGCTCGGATCACAGGGCTATCAGGAGCGTGAGGCTTCCCAAGACAGCCGAGCCCTCATAGACTGCTTCTGCTAGAGGTCTTACCCTGTTAGCTCCTAGTCACAGCTGCCTGCTTCGAACCCTGCTTGCTGGGTTGCTTTTCTCACAGCTGTGCATGCTGAACCAGACCACCAAGGGGTTGGACAAGTACCAGACCTCATGCAGGAGAAAGCTTGGGAATGCACAGCCAAAGCAGGCAGGGCAGCAGGACCAACTTTTCCTGGCAATAGCGAGCCATCAGATCGGATCAGCCATCTCACGAGACTACGATGATGCAGGGTAGCCATCGTGCTGGGGGGAGAGACCACCCAAGCTGGGCAGTACCTCTCTTCAGGAGTCCCAGTATGCCAATGCCAGCCCTACTTTGTCATTCAAACCCCACTCCAAGAGTTCAGACGGATCATAAATTCGAATCCCAGCTGCACTTCAGGCTTCGCTGACACCTCAAGCTGGATTTTCTGGTTGGCGAAAGCGATGTTGTGCTAGAAGTCACACAAGACAGCCTAAATTCCACCCTATCCAAGAAGAAACCGGTTTCCTTCACATAGGGCAATTCTGCGTGCACGTCACCTCTACAATGCCTGCGCAGCCTCTCCTTCCTTCATCCACTTCCCCATTTGATCCCATCCATACCGGAGCTTTTCCAGCCTGCCTCGAGATTTACCTGAAGCGATACTCAGCTAGCACCTGGAAACAACTGCTCTGCTTTGAGAGCCAACACGACAGTATCAGCCACTTTTTGAAGCATCAAAGCAAGCCACAAGCTCCGGCTCAGATGCTGTAACCACAGGATTTACACGGACAAAGTCCATACCTTTGGCCTCACCGCTTTACAGCGAGTAACGAAAGCATTTGAAATAAGCTGTACGAAGGAAGTATTGGTGAAAGACTGCTGCCTAGTCAAATTGGGAAGTGTTACCAACTAGGCCTTCTGGGACAAGTCTTTCATCTTAAACTGAGATATTAGAAGGCATTCTTAATAAAAAGATACATCATCCATTAGCTTACATATATAACCCAAATGACATCCTCACAAGTGTAGCAGTCTTGGGGCCCAAACCATTCAAGAACCAATTACAAAATCAATAACACACGCTGCGGTGATTACATTTGATTAGAGACTGCATGGCAAAAAAAAAAAAAAAAAAAAAAAGCAACATTCACCCACACCCCCATCCCTAAAACAGTAATTCTTCATTGTGATGGCTCTGGTATATAAGAAGGTTTCCTCCTTATATGTGAAGGAAATGAGTCTGCTATATTAGCAGCGACGAACACAAATCAAGACCTTGAGCACTAAATTTAGGGAAAGAGTGGAGCTGTAGCCATATGAAATGAGGCTTTCTCCTTCATCATTGAGCCAAAAGCCCACATCCCTCGCCAATTTGGATGCAGAAGCACATGTTACGGTTTGGGCCCATCCCTCATCACCAACTTATCTTTTTATATTACATACACAAACCAAAACCCCTTAGATTTTAAGTCGTCTATTGATGATTGACCACTTTTGAGAATATTCTTACTGGAAGTTGACAAATGGCTTAATATAATGAATATAACTCAACAGACTATGGCTTACTCCAAGGGAAAATTAAAATAAAGTTACCAGTACGTTTGGGATTTGATAGGGCCTAGACAGGCCAAGCTGGTCTAGGCTGTTCTACTTTAGCGTTAAATACATACATATTTTAATACCTTACAATGAAAACTTACAGCCTAGAAAGTCAGTACGGTAAAGCAAGGGAATTGGGGAGAGAGAAATGGAAGGGATCCGAGAGGAAATCTGTTGGTGAGGCCATTCGTGCCAAAATCTACTCCAGACCGGCACAGCCGCAGGTGTGATCCCCTCCTCAGAATAGTTTCCAGCACTCCTGATGTCTTGCAGTACGATGTGCCCTTTCACTTGCTCTTTTGGGGACCCATGTGCTCACTTCCACATACAGCTGGACTTTTTGGTCCTGAAGAACAAGCCAAGTTCCCATCTCCCGTCATTTCTCACGGACGTGCAACGTGTATAGTTGACACCATGCTCAAAGAACACCACTCCATCAGACTGCAACCCATCCTCGTGATGAGTTAGGTCTTTCTAAATTAGAAAAACAAATAAAACCCACTCAAAATTAATATACATTACAGCTCAAGGTAACAGAGGCACCACACGAGGCTGAGAAAAGAGCCAAGTGCTGTGTTGTGTGGAAAGGGCTGGTCAGCTCCAGAAGGTCCTGACCCTAAGTCTGAGCCAGGAGGC
>NC_064880.1:50716604-50764104 GCF_929443795.1 Astur gentilis
AGTTCTCAGCCTCTTTAATTTCCTTCACCATGTCCCCTTCAAAACATCATCTGCTCCCTCACCTTGAACTGCCACAGCTCAGACTGTTTCAGAAACCCATCTCTCTTCACGTAGTACTTCAATCACTTTATTTCAAGTTCTCCCTGTGCAAAAGCAGGCTACTGGAAGGGACAGCACTCATCAGACTCACAAAGCCCCTAACTTCTGCCTACTCCCCTGGATTTCACAGATTTTTAACCCGAACCATGGTACTTCCCTAGTTGAGGGATAAGTAGTTACAACTAAATTGCCTAGAGCCCTTTCAAAACTGAGCCAGAGCGAAAACATCAGCAGGTTTCATGCATTTTTCTAGGATAGACCCCCAAACGTTACAATGTTCCTTATCTCTTCCGAATTATAGTCTGCTGGATCTGCTCGGGATCAGCTGCATCTCCTCTCTAATCCAGCAGCTAGATGAGACCAAGAGGGGTGCACGCCGGGAAACCAGGGGCTTCGGTGACAGTAGGGCTCTTACAACTCCCAGCTCCACTTGATGAGTTGCAGGTATTACTCAACTGATTAGTATCTAAGAGAAATAAATGTCTAGGTGAAGAGCAGCTGGCCTTAGCTCAAACTTAGATAAGAAAGAAATGGCAAGAACGGAAAAACTGGCAGGAGCAATAATTTCGCTTTCACTGAATACTGCTCATTTAAGAGTGCACAGAATGGTACGTGTTCTTGGATCCGAGCTTTTTTTTTTGTGAACTGCTCCTAGAGCTAGCAAAATTAGCCAGATACAGTGCAGTTTTCAGTCCTCAGGGCAGACTGAACCTCTTCTTTCTGCACTCAGAGGATGCGTCAAAATTTCTCCCTCTCCATCGAAGGGGTACCACAACAGCAATACCTCCAAGGAAGCTCCACGGCAGCCCTCCTCCAACCGCCAGGACATCAAAACCACATTATAACCTCCCCTAAGCTCTGCGTGCCCACAGCAGGTCCAGCCCTGCACTAGTTTCCCAGATCCGGTCCCACGGGCATCATCTACTTTCTATAGGGTCCCCAGCAGCAGCTGCATCCACGCAGAACGGTGCGGTCAGCTGCAGCGAGTCTGTTCCTGAGAGGGGAGGCCACCTTCATGGAAAAACTCTAGCCCTAGAGATCTGTCTCTGGAACAAGTTTTGCTGATTTTAAGAAACATTTCCTTGTTCAGATTTATCTTTCCTGAAGACAGAAGAAAAAAATTGACTTGTTCTTTTTTTAGCTGGAAGATCACACCTTTTAAAAAAAATATAAATCCATATCTGCACAGCAAGAGGCAGTGGAAGAAGGTTTAATCCCTTCTGTGGGTCTCTAACTTTTCCTAAAGAATTACACAATCCTTCACACTATAGCAATGAGCACAGCAGAAACAGAAGCCCTCCACCAGTGCTACCTTCCTTCCAAACTGTGACCTGCCAGTAATTTTCCTTCCCTAAAATTTCCATCCTGTCATGACAGATAAAGTGGCAGGGTCTACCATTCCTAATTGCTGGCCCCAGCTCCTGCTGAATTCCAATATCATGCACAGTTTAGTTATGGACTTTAGGCTGCAATTCATAGCCAAGCCATGGAAGAGATTTAATTCAATAGTGGCTGGGGTCACAGGAAGAGCATGCCAAGAGTAGCAGACCCTGTAGTAAGATATCCTGAGAAAGACAGTTACTGGAGGCAGCGAATATACTGGATGGTTTTGTGGGAGCTTACAGGAACAGCAAGAGGACAAGAATCAAAGCCCTCCAGGAAAGTTAATGCATTAGAGGGGGGGAAAATGGTGAAGGCTGGAGGGTGGGCTGGCAGCCTGGATGGAGAGGTGCTTTGGTTTGAGACGGGTGTTCTTGTATTTCAAGCTCCACACCTGAAAACAAAAAAATGGTCAGAACTGGCTCACGCTGGAGGGAAAAGTGGCAAACTGCATAAGATGACACTGAATCCTACTGCTTCCAAATTTATTAGGCGACAGCTCTTACTATAACACACGGAAACTTAATAAAAGTCTGCGTAATGTTTCTTCGGCATGTTGGTGCTGGGAGATGCTAAACAAACCAGTCCCCTTTATGATACAGGTAACTCTTTAGAAGAGCAGCAAACCACATTCGTTAAAAAAATCGGAACGAAAGCATAATCCGATAAGCGTCCTTCAAAACCTTTTCCACGATGATTTGCCCAATTCTATAAGGATAGCAAGGAAGGCTGAGGCGGGACTGGCTTCTGGGCCGAAGGGTGTTTCTGCTCAAAAGCGGATCATTGTGGGTGGCTCAGGAGCAAAACTACCATCGCTTGCAGGTAGTTGTGCTATACTCATTGCTTTGCACAGAAAGGTTTTCAGTGGAGCTTTTAAGTGTTTACTGTAATGTCGGAAGTCATTTATTTTATACCACGACACAGACCCTGCATTAAAACTATCACTGCCAGGAGTCCCTGCGCATGTAACTATTTTTATGGACCAAATGTTGTGGGTCAATGTTTTAACGCAGGCTTGTTGTACAGTATATTGCTCAGTAAAGCGTCCCTCCACTGCAGGCGCTTAATAGTCTGTCTGTTGCTTAGCCCATTACCACAATTCCACGTTCTTTCTCTGTTTTATTAAAGCCCAGAGAGTCAAAGGGATGCCCGTGGGTGGCATGTGGCTCAGGGAGCTTTATAAAACAACCTGCAAATCCTCCAGGTTTAAGGTAAAGGGTCCCAGCCCACGACCTCCACCACGCCACGCACGCAAGGGGCTGCGATCACCGATGACCCCCTCTCCGGGCAAAACAGCAAAAGCATCCACCATTGACTTTTTTTTTTTTTTTCTTCTTCTTTTTTTTTTATGTAACACTGGGGCCACTGTCCTAGATTTTCCTGGCAAGCAGTCAAAAAAAAAAAAATATTCTTCCTCCACACCAGATAAAGCTTCCCACCCCGGTGTTGGGGCGATGCGAGGGGTCCCTTCCCCATCCCGAAGAGTTCCAGCCGGGCGTTCATTTTTGGCGAGCTGCCAGAGGAGGGTGCTCTGTTGTTAGATGAAGACCCTCCAAATTGGAGAGGCAGAGAGAGAACAGAGGAGGAATCCTCGTTACCTTACATCTCCCTTCAGGAAAGAGACACTCTGGTGCCTGCCTTTTTTTTTTTTTCCCCTTCCCCCCCCCCCCCACCCCTTTTTTTTTTGTCTCATTCTGTCACTCTCTGGTTCTTTTACAATGGCAACAACAATGATCTTGTCTAAATGATTTCACAGGCTATTATTCAGACACTCAACTTTTAACATTTCAATTTTGTCATTTTGTTGCTACACAAAAGGTGCACTTCTCCAGTATAATGTTCTGAGAATTATGTCAATGAGCAGTAATGGCTTTTAACATTAACTTGATCATTAACAACTACATTATCTGTGGCATAATCAGCACCTCAGTCTATTGTGTAATATTACTGTACAGATTTTGGAAATGAAGGCCTCTCCTAAGCAAAAGTTCCTTGGATTAAGCTGTGATTTTTATTTTTTTTTTTTTCAATTGAAATGCTTTTAAAACACTTAACATTTTTTGTGAACACTTTTAAATTGGGTTTACATCACTTTGTCTTACCTCTGGAAATGGGTGGTAAAATTTTTTTAAAGCAATCTAAGAACATCCGAGTTGGGGTTTGAATCAAGTTTAACTAGACAAGTTTAACTACACCAGCACAAGCTGCAGACCAATTCCAGGAGGAGTCTTCATTTTGAAAGTTGCTCACATCCAAAGCCCGTTCCATTTTTACATCAGTTTTACTCGATCTGTTCCATAAATTCACCAACAGAAGCTATGCAGATGTTAACGCTTTTATATTACTAGACAGAAGGTTGCCAATTTTAATTTGTCCTTGCCAAAGAGTCAAAGGTAACATGAGAGTTTCTAATTCATTTTCCACGTTTCCTAAATAAAATTGCCCTATGATTCACCTCCACACATCCTTCTTGTTGGTAACAATTCCCATAGCCCGAGGTCTTGTTAGTGAATACATGTTCTCGGGCGCAACCTTTCCTGGGAGAGAAGGAGCAGCATCCCTAACTCCTCTTACATACTAAGGACCAGTGCTTTAACTGATGGGAAAGCCTTTATCACTCCAGATGGGATAAATCTATTGATTCTAATTGAAGTATGCTGATTTACACCAACCAAGCACCTGCCCGACTCCCTGCACTTCTCTAAAGAGTCTCCCATTAGGCTCTCAGACACGAGCCTTACGACCACTCGTAAATCAGGACGCAGCGACCCCCCCCCCCCCCCCCCCCCATACCTCACACTTCTATTCCCCCTTCTTCCCAACGAGGAAAACAGCGAAGCCATCAGCGGGGAAGTGACTGTCGCAAGGTCACACACAAGTCAGGGGCCAATCCAGAATCAAAAGTTACTTCTCCTCGCTCTCACACGTGCACTTTAACCACCGGACCGTATCCGTCCATGTGTTAAAGATGAACTGCCGCAGACTCGCCGGTCGTTATGTGCTCCGCTGCTTACGCACTTCATTGACTTTTATGGCCCTACTGGTCAGTGCTCCACCACCCAATGGTTACGCCATCGCTCCGGTGTCTGTGGGCTATTTCTATGCTATCCAGGTTTACCAAAGGCAAATAAAAGGGAAGCCAAATAGGAAAAAGATCCTAAAATCTGACGGTGACTTCTAGAGTACCAATGGCCACGGAGCCTGTATGGACCCGGGTGTGTTTCATGGAGCTCAAAGGGATGCTTTTTAGGCTGACCAGGTGTCTCTACGTGGAAAAGAGGTTGCTAAAGTGAGGACGGCCTGAAGGCACACACGGTGGGCAGACAGCGGTTGAGTGCCCAAAATGTTACCGCATGCCACTGCAGCAGTTAGGTGGTGGGCAGAGGACCTCTTATCTGCCATTTTCCACTCTCCTTGATATGCCCTGATATATCCCGAACGCAGGGAACAATGGGAACATCATGTCATAGCCACTCCCAATGATAGGGAAACCTGCAGCTTTGAAGAGGATGGGTGTTTTGTGGATGCAGCGTACCAGTCTAATGCAGTCAGGAGCTGAATAGCAATGAAAATAATCATTTAGCTCCATGTGTAAATAATTTCATTCTAGTAACAGTTACAATCATAACAATAATGAAAACAATCACAGAGACTCAGAGAAGCGTTAGAGAGATGCCACATTCAATTTACAGAGTTAGTTAAGCTAAGTCTTACATGAAAGAAATATTTTTAATATAGTAATTAGATATTTGTTGGGAAATTCTTGCCTTATTCTTCAACCAGTTTTGCAGGCCACTGTGGTTACTTTTAGGTGTTACCGTCGTTCCTAGTGTTCATAAGAAACATCTCTGGCTATGGGCTTGAAGGTGTGCTTGGACTGCTCTAGTGCTGCAGAACCATCAGCAATACTATAGCTCACAAGTGGGAGAGAGGGCTATGGCCACACTGCTGCATCCCCCAGGAGAAACAAATAAAGCAGGTCTAGGGCTGCAAAGGTCTTCTTTAGAAATGGAAACTATTAGGCATCTAGTGAGTGCGATTCAAACAAAGGTCCTTGCCTTTTGGGACAATTTAAACAAAACTTGAAACAAGACAGAATCTTTTGGGGAACCTTATGAAAAAAACATGAGTAGGCACAAATTCAGCTTTAAAGAAGATGGAGGCAAATGTGCCTGGACAGCTTTTCTGCTTGTGAAAGTCACAGTTCTTCCAGTGGGATGTGGTTGTTCATACCACCTGAGAGCTGCCTCAGGTGTATTAACATCCAAGGCTACACGCTCGAAGACACATGCTTCAGTATTTCACTCTTAAAAGTGCATTTACTCCAGAGATTAAAGCTTTGTTTTGCACACTTACAATGTCATGTCTTTTTGCTGATAATTTTTTTCAGTAATTCCATTATCACAAATCACAGGACTGTCAGATACCCCAGGACCAGAAGATCACAACTCGACAAGTAGCAGATGCCAATGTGGAGGTTTTAAATAATATTCATTCATTTTCCAGATCCTACAACACGAACTACCTACAACCCATCAGTAGCAAAGTCAGACACAAAGCCTGTAAAAATGCACTAACCTAACTTACTCACTATTTCAACCAATTTTAGTCCAAGGACTATCACAAGAAATGAGAAGGAAAACCTAAGAGGTTTCACACAAGCTGTTTCTGCTTAAGGACAGAAGTTTTAGCTCGAATATGGCATAATTGTGATGTCATTGAACACAGCAAAAGCTGCAGGCAAACACCTCGCTTTCATTGTAATACTACTACTGTAGGCATATTTGAAACACTATAGCATCTTCAGACCATAATTATAACTGTTTGTTGTTTCTGTGGTTTCAGAGATAATAGAAGTTGTTCATAAAATTTACACAATGCCAATGCGCTGCATACAAAATATAGACTCGGTGTCACAGGCAATATATTCCCACCAAGAAACCTGCAGACCGTCAAGTTATGATTTAATATTATTGTAAGCAGCAATTAAAAATACAGCACTAGAGATAAAACCCCAAAAAAACTTAGACCTGATCAGATAAACCAAGATAGACTTGCCTGGTTAACCGGGGGACAGTTTCAACACCTGAAGAACCAGCCAATTCAAAAACCATCTCGGCTTGCGTGGTCTTATCAGCATTCCCCAACAGAGACCCATCACAAAAGAAGAAAAACTCCAGTAAAAAAGAGAAAGAACAATAGGAAAAAAATATTTAACAGTACCCAGGGTGCTTCCCTACCCTCCTCCCAGCCCATGTGAGGTGATGGTGGTGTGGTGCCTCCTCATCCCACGGCAGGGATCTCCCAGCTGGGTCTCTCCCACAGGTGTTGCAGATGGGGTTTCAGGGAGGTCCTTCCAGGCCAGGGATCACCTACAGCTGTTGGACAGAAAATGAGAGAGCAGGCTCTCACGCGGTTAATTGATAGGTTCGCTCATCTTCACCACCTTGCTGTTCAGCTTCACCCACAGAGGTGCAAAGAGAGGCAGATGCGGTATTTGGCAAGCTGTCAAGACACATCTTTCTTTTTAAAAGTAAGGCACACTTCACTGGCTGCTCTCAGCCGCGTCCTTCTGTCTGTAACAAGACTGCTGTCGGCGCTGAAGATGCTCTTTTCAAACACGGTCAAGGAGGAATGGGTGATATAGGGAGAAACCAGTAATTTTTTCCAGGTGCTACCCGAAATGGACTCCTGCTCTTCCCACCCCACTCTACTGTCAAGAGCTGGCCTCAATCCTTGCAGACAACTCCTTGTAGAGGCATTCTTTCACCAGTCATCAGACAACCCAAGTTCACCTTACTGGGCTTCCCATCCATGGGTCCAGCCATCCTGCCACACGGAGAGTCTCAGGCTGCACCCGTAATACGACACAGGGTCCGGATGCCGTCGCCGGATGACATCAATCATATGCACAACGCATCACAAACGGCAGCATCCCACTTTCAGTTTTACCAGCGGTGTCATTTTTATTGTTTCATCCATCACTCTGTACTCTCGACTCCGCAGGCAGTCTCTCCCTCTAAGTATTTCTTGGAGTTTTGGAGCCTGAGGACAGATTTGAAGCTTTGGAAGTATCATAAAGGTTATTCCCATTGACACCCACCGCAATCTTATTGTCTCTCTAGCTAAACAGTAACGGTCACTTGAAAAGTTAATGGTGATGCTTCTACGGCAAGTCTTGTGATGCCTGCACCTCCTGTCAGAAAAACATTCAAAGTGAATCTGAAATCAAAGTAGACAAAGCTAAAGTTCTGCTTATGAATGTCCCACCCAGTAACGGCAGCGTTGTCTCCTTTGATTTTGAATTCACTTTGAAACTCTCCAAACAGGAGGTGCAGCTCAACTGTGGAAGCAGAAGATGCAAAATGGGAACGCCACTCGTTTGCTTCTCACGTGGCTGGTGCTAACAGGTGGAGGATGCTTAACAAAACCCATCATAAGGCCCCGGTGCCAACAGGAATTATCTACCCACATTATCCTTTCGCGCTTGGGCTTCCCAGCATGGACGTACAGGGCTTTTTGTTATTCCAGAAACCACCGAGCGCAAACAGAGCGGCTCGTTCCAGCTGAACTGGGACTTTCTGCATGAGCTGACATTTTGGAAAGTAGTTTCCTTCTTGGAGCTGAGATGGGATTTTTCTGGCTTTAGCAAAGTGGGAAATTGTCCACAGCCCTTAACTTCCACTCCTAGCATATTTTCGCTAAGTAATTTGCAAGCAAAACAGTCCAGAAAATGCTTGGTCAGAGCAACATGTTTTTATAGCCACTTCATTTGAAAGAGCAGAATATTTTTGGTAATGTTGTTGGAATGACAGTTCCCTAATTCTTCGCCTCACCATTTGCTGCTTTTGCACACATGTATACCTTTAGATCTAGAGATAAAATCGAGCGGCACTGCCCCACGAGTGGTTTGCATCCACAGTCAGGAGGCATGATCAGCCTTACCCTCTCCATAGCGAGGAGCCCCACTGCAGAGAAAAGAAAGGACATTTTTGATGGGGATTGAAGCTCCCTTAGCAAGCTGACTCCAGTATCGCCTCCTTCCTTCTCCGCGCTACTTCTTTCTTGATGACACTTAGCTCGGAGCTGGGAAGGGCAAAGCTGGCAGACTGGAAGATTGCCTAATGTGCTGTGACTGACATGTAATCGAATATTCAACCACTGGTCCTCGTGTCGGCGGTAAAGTGAATATGACACCCTTCAGCTTAGTTGTGATCACGCCTCGGTCTTCTGCAAACAATTTCATAAAGGTGCAGCCTGGCTTCTTTATGAGACAGATGTGTGAGATGGGAGAGCAGTCACGGAGGTCACCTGCTCCTGGGAACGTGCCGAGGACCTGCGAGGGACTGACCTTTAAATGCCAACCGCGTTCCCGCGCCTCGCGCCGAGGTGGGACTCGCCGCATGGCTTTGCTTTCACAGCCACCATCGCGCTCAATGACCTGGACGAGCCACCTGTTCGACATCAGATGACTCTTTATCTCTCGTAGCCTTTTTGGAACTGTGAGTGCTGAGAAGAAAAAAAAAAAAGACATACACACACACACACACACACACAAAAAAAAAAAAAAGAACATTTGGGGGTGAGAAACCCCTAGGGAAGGAACTCAGATGTTCGGGTCAGGCCTTAGAAAAGGTATCAATTCTTCTTTCCACTTAGCACAGCCTGCTGCCTGCCCGGGCTCTTTGTCTCTGCCCTCTTCCCAGTACAGAAAGCATTTCCCTTTTAAATGACATCTGAGCGCTGACATGCTGGAGGCACCCATCCTGCATCATCTCTGGCAGATGGTGCAGCTGGCCACGATTTTCGGGATTGCTTAAATAAAACCACAGTGCCATATCAAGAAATGTAGAGAAAATGCTCAACAGTGCTTAAGATGTTTAAACATCACAAACTGTCTAAGACTTCAGATTGCTGTACTGCGCATTTTTGGTGATGTAACTATTCTTAGCGATGGTAATAGTAAAATCTCCACCACGGTTCATTTTCCTTTCTTTCCGGGAGGCAGAGACAAGTCCTATGATATTCCCGTTCTGACCCCACATCAGACTCTTTCGCCTTGCTACATTAGGAAGACGTCTGGACAGTTGCAACAACACGAGTCAAATGCTTGAGGTTTCTGGAGAAGGGAGCTTCACTGCTGCACGCGTCAGATCCGAGATGCCCTGATGCCATCAGACGAGAAGCTGACCCGCTCCTTCGGTTCACAAAGCCGGTAACGTCTCCGCATGGCTTTCACAGACATGCAAGCAATTTTAATGCAAGCAGCGATGTTCAAGCCAACATAAACGCCGGCTTTCCTTTTCCCCTATGGTTTCACTTGCTTTGAGCTAATTAGCCTGATGGCCATTTCCCTGCCCCCTGGAGATGATTGTGTTTAGTGGTATATGTATTTTGGGAAAAAGCCTTTTAAGTGAAAATTGTCATTGTCATATCCAGGAGCCATTTAGCTCTTTCTAGCTCTACAATATGTCTTCAGCTTTTCTACTCGTGATTAAAGTTAGATGCGATACCGGAAAATGACAACACTAGGAAACTTTAAGTCACGACTGCTGAAATCTGGGGTTGTGGAAGGGAAAAGAGGGATTTAATGTCCAACTTAGTGGACGTCTTTGAAAGTTTAAGCCCTGGTAGATCCCAAAGTACACGAGACAACCTTGCAGCATTTACGAAGTTACCACAAGAGAGCCATTGCCTGTAGATGTCAAAGGAGACCCCTCACATCTGCACTACAGTAAAGCTACTGAAGCCAGCGATATTTGGGAACGTGCCTAAAATTCACTGCCTCCCCCAGCAAGGGAAGCACCTCGGAGGAAGCAAACCCTCCCGAAACAAATGAAGGTGCCTTGATTTTGTTCTCCAAACTCTGCTCAGTATTATCGTGCCTTGGGAAAGAGCGCCTGTCACGCCAAAGCAGAGTAGCTTGCAAAGATATTCAGAAGGCTCAAGATGAAGCCAGTCCCTGAGAAGCTGAGATGAATTCCCGTATAGTTGCAGGCAGGTATTTATTTATTTTTTTCCTGGGCACACTGACCGGCAAGCCTGTAGGTATTTCAGAGCGCCATCACCCAGGGTATCACCCCAGCATCCTCCTCGCGTTGCCGTCCCCCCCCTAGTCCCCAGACTAGGTGGGAAAGCAGCAAGAGCAGGGCAGGCAGCCCCCTCCCAGAGCTCCCGACACGTCTCTCCACGAAGGCGATGGTGCGAGGGCGGGCAGCTGGCCGCCTTCCACGGGGACCACGCACGCCGCTTCCACCGCGCTCAGGCACCTCCGGCCGCAGATGTTGGCTTTTATTGCTCAGGTCTCCCATATCACTGGGCCACCTGTACAACATATTTAACATACAGCAGTTATTCTGTTGCTGGTTGCACTGAAATAATCTTGGCAGGATATGGTAGTTAAACCCGAGCATAATTTTTTACACTGTGTGTAAAGTAAAATCACCTCTTTGGATAAGTAATATACTCTCATTCCCTTCTTAATGGAATATAGTATTTCTTGTCACCATCAGAAATTGGCCAGAATTGGTATTTAAGGTCTGAATGTTTCCATTCCAGGTCCAGATTGCAATTCCTGAAAAAACGGGGAACTTTTTACAAACTCTGGATTTTAGATGTGGGATACTGTTGGACCCTTCTCAAACGCTGAGATGGTGAAATGCAGCCTCATCACAGAGTTAGGTTTCAATGGAGGCCTCAGATTCAAACACAGATCCAGGATTTGGATGTGCTTTTTGGATTTAATCCCGTTCCTAGCCATATCCATTTGATGTAGCAGAGCAGGCTATCACACTGGTTAAAAAAACACTTGGCGCATCTATTGCCTTTTTTTTTTTTTTTTTTTTTTGTAAGTGAATTTAAAATTTTCTTCTCCCAAACTTAGAGAGAGGTGGCATGACTCTGAACATTACAAGAACATAATTTTCTTCTGCTGCTGTTCAAGAGATACAGTATTTTTTTTCCCTCTGTTTGCTTTAAAAATTAGGTTGCTAATGATAATGTTCCTCTCATAGATGATCTTGTACTTTTTAATGATACCCATAGTTTTCCTCCACATAAATGACTAAATCCTCACAGAAATCTCTGTCTTGATTAGCACTCCTGCTAGTAAAATTTCACATACTAAATCAGTACCAGCTGTAGCAAGAAAGAATGAAAAAGGCAAGTGTAAATGTTCCATATGCCCTACCAAATTGGCATCTGTGTCAGTAACCCTGTGTTTTTTTAAACAATTGTATACATACATTCTCAGAAGTGTTTTGCTCACAGGCTTCTGCAAGCAAAATTTCCTCTGTTGGTACATCACTGAAATGTCACATCTAAAAAAACCCCAGCGAGTAGTTTTTCTTCTTCTCCTTCCTACACCCAACCCTGCCGTGCAATTAAACGAGTTACCTCGAGTTTACTGCACCTTTATTTTGACGTCTGCTCTCCGTAACCTGACACTGGAGCACTTCTGCAAAGCTGCTTCACATTTAGCGCTCGGTTATTAGTAACACTACCGAAAGCCAAAGCTACTACGGCATTGTAATTATTTCCAAGCTGAATTCAGAAATAAGGACTCGAGTTCCAACTCGGCTGTTGGGGAATGCTGCGCCGGGAAGCGTTCCTACGAGCCAACATCTCGTCTTTCGCGTGACTCATGAATGATGATGCAGGAGGGAGCGCGTCCCGGGGACAGCCCCGAGCTCTGACCCAGAATGGTCAGTGACTCAGCTTCATCATGCGGAATCACGATTTGGGGACAGAGCGGGCGATAGTTACAGCCTCCTGGACCGTCCTTACGGTAGTAAACTGGCTGAGCACCACCTGCTCCGTCGTTTTGCTGTGGAACAGAAGAAAGCCCAGAATACGACGCAATAAATATGCACACAATGCAACTTAAAAGTAACCAGCTATGTCCTCGGCGAAAAACACTTTTAAGTCAATTTATGCCTATCCTGCAACTGGAACTTGATCGGTATGGCAAAATGGGCTTTCAAAGTTAAACAAACATTAACTAGGGCTCCAAATGGGGAGCAAATGCCGCAGCCTTCTGTGGAAAGATGATACGGAGCCAGACTGTCCGCTGGTGTAAGTCAACCTAACTTCACTGGACTTTGGTGGAGCTGGGCTGATCAACACCAGCTGACTGTCTGATCTACTGCAAACCCAAAAGCCAGCCATCGTGTTTCCCTGACATGGGATGATATGAAGTAAACAGGAAGAATTAAGGACCAGTTAAGGGCATTAATCGGATGTTTCTGGGAGTAATAAAATATTTTTCTCGTTTCCAAAAGTCAGGGAGACCCTCTTTCCTCACACTCTTGGCCACGGCAAAGTGGTGACACTCATTCTGTTTTTTTCCAGTGCAATATGGAGTGTATATTTGCACATCACGTCATGCCTGTCCATGGCAATCAGAAGCCATTATTTCCAAAAGCTCCAAATTCCCTCCTGGACTCTGGTATGCCAAGTTTTAGTTCACAGTGATTTCTTCCTTTTTTTTTTATGGTTGATTTATAATTGCTGCAAACAGAAGTTTATAATGGAAATGCTGACAAAACCATAACTACAGTGTCCTGTGAACACCACTATTGCTGTCTCTCTGTCACACTTTCCTTTAACCCTATGAGCCAAGACTTGTATCGAGTATCAACAAAAGCCCAGAATACACAGGGCATAGTAGACAGAGTAGAGAACTGGAGACAAGACTCCTGGAATAAAATCCTTGCCTCAGTGAAATCAAAGGGATTTTATCCCTGGTGTCTAGTCTCGCTTCTGCCAGACACTTGCTGTGTAATTTGGACAAATTTATCCTCTGCAAAATGGACAGGAAAATATGTTCTGCACTTACCTTACAAGTGTTGCAGCGTGATTAGCAAATCATGCTATTAAAGGAAGCAGAGGAAGGCTAAGGATAAATATAAACGCTACCTACAAATTATTTACCAAAAAAAAAAAAAAAAAGAAAAAAAAAAAAAGGCAAATATTATTCTAGGCATCCTCTATGCATGGGAGGCGGTAGGATCTTTACAGCTCTGCCCGCATGTATTTACACAGAGACATCAATATAATATCTCCCTGCAACACCCTCATTATTTGGGTCTTGTCTCATGTTTGTGATTTTCAATTTTATTCCTGGCTTAGGTCTCATTCTTGACATTTTTATGTAGGTTTTGTATGGAATAATATACATACATTAGATGGTGTTGAAACCATCAACCCAAGTTACTATTTTTAGCGCCAGTGCAGAGGATGGGACAGAGACATAAGCGACAATTAAAAAGAATATATGCAGAGCTGTCATCAGCAAATATTTTTTTCTCTTGCCAGGAATCTTAAGTGTGTAGAAGGGCCTCCTAGGCAAAGTTTTTAAGGCAAAACACTCGGGTCGTTCAAAAAAAAAACGACTAGATGACATCACCAGGAGGCTGGGCTGCTAAAAGGTTCCTGATCACCGAGTTGTGAGAAAACTCTTATTTGCTCCTTCAGATTGCTGATCTGCCTCTTTGCTTCTGTACTACCCGTGCACAGAGCCTGCAGATGTATATAATTTACAGAGCTTTCCTCATCAAGGGGATTAGGCAGCCCTCTTTCAATATGTATAAGAAGTACAAACACACACTTACCCACTGTGTTTTACGCCTGCCTGCAACAAACAGCTGAACAGATTGTGATGAAATTCAGACATTGACAATCTGACAAAAAACTTCTTTTTTGCCTTAAAATCTGGCTTCCAGAAGTTTTGCAAATCTAAATATTTTATTTGAATACTGCGAGGGCCCCAATCTTATGGAAAGCCTATGAAGCAAACATGTAGATAGATGTAGTTAAGGAGGGAAAAAAAAAAAAAAAAAAAAAAAAAAAAAAGCACAGACACATACACAAAACGCATATATTTGGTGCAACTTGCCAATTTTCACAATGACTCGGGTGCGTTTTCTCCCCCCGGCTCCTGAGACTGTAACTAGACTCCTCTAATAAGCACTTTTTGCCCACCAGTGTGTCAACGGTGCTTTAACAGTAGTTTCAGTGTCAAATTGCCCTTTCCTCAGCAGGGATTGTTAAGCCTTTCTGTATTATACTTCCAAGACTCTCACGAGCTGGAGTTGGGAGATATAATATTTTCTTTGAAGTTTGCATTTCACAACACACTGGGATGCAAACAAGCTCCAGTTTCTCAGTAGTCAAACAATTCTGGCACACAGGGACTAGGACTAAATATTGTACCAAATTTTCTAATTACGTCTTTGTGATATTTACTACACGATGTTAGGTGAAAGCAGATTCTAATCAATATAAACCCCCTTGTCTAAACAGGACATCTGGGCTTTGAAATATTCTGTTTGTTGTCTCAAAATTACCCTGTAGCAAGCCACCATAACAATATAATATCTTAGTCATGGGAAACTTTGGAGTATTTCTGATAAACTTATCATAAACAGATGAGTGCTTTCTCTCTTACAGTATTAAGGTGATGTAAAAAGTGAAGATAAAAGTCAGCTGTACGCATAAAACCGTGGAGACTTATGCCAACAAAATGCTATGTTTACAAGTTTAAAAGCTCAAAAGTCTGAAAAGGCAAAAATTGGGATTCTTAAAGTAACACTAACTCAGCCACATGGCACATCCTGGCACGCACATTTAGCAAAATAAACATTAGCATATTCATATACACATTTCTAGAGCAACGTATTTTTAATGTGGCCAAACTAATTCAACAATGGGAATCTCAACTTTTCTCATTTTATGGCCAGATTCTCAGCTGGCAGAGATATATTATTTCAACAAACCGACATCATCTACAGCAGCTCAGCAGCAGAACCGCTTGCTTCTGAGCAGGCAAGTGCCAGATTCTGATGCACTTACGATGACAAGTCTCTTTTTCTGACTTTAATATCAATATTCATAAAACCAGATAAACAGATGTGATTAAGAATCGGCTCCTTAACTAGAAGCCTCAGCCTTCCAGTACAAAAACATTCACGAGAGTCACATTTTCGCCTGTATTTTCTCACTTAAGAGCCTCGGAAGGAATCCAGCCTCCCTGGTACAAGTACGTTACAGCACGAGACGTGGGCAGCTGTAACTCTTTGGACCTGAACTTTGGCTGATGCTGATTTTAGTGACTCTCTCGGCTTTATCTGGCAATTCCTTGACTCGTTCTTCCAACGATGACAAACCGCGCCGGCGGGGAGCATCTCCCCGCTCGCCAGGCGCACCGGCACGTCAGCGCAGGATCCGTTCCCGCATTCAAATCTTCCCACAGAGAAAGTTTTCTGTGCCGAGGACGTTCTCGATGGATAACGAGGCGGATCTGGGCTCCCAAAGCAGCTGCCTTTGCAAAGCTGGCTTATCCCCTCACCCCCGAATTGCCCTCGGTGGAGAGGATCTCCGGATGGCTCCGGGCCAACGCCGCCAGCCTTCTGCCATCCCAACCTGCCCCAACCTGCCTTCCCATCACGCCGGTGCTCGACAGCCCGGGATAAGGGGATCTAAAAATGACACAAAGCCCCCTTTGCCCCACCTTAATATGACCTATGCTAAATCCAGCTTGGCTGGGGCTGAGGATCAAGGCCCTTAGACACTCTTAACTTAATGCTGCAGGTAGGAATATAACACACACACACACACCCCCCCCCGCCCCATCAGCCGCTGTTTATTTTTATTTTTCAGGCACCCAAGGTCCTGGTCAGGACTGCAGCCCCACTGAGCAACACGCTCTATAAATATGGAAAAGCCTCAAAATTTCTCAGTTTAAGAAAAGGATACATGAAGAGCAGGCAGTGAGATGCAATTGCATGCTAATTGTTTGTACATACTATCTGCAAATAGTTCATTGCTTGTTTTTTGGTTTTGTTTTTTTTTTAATTATTATTATTATTATTATTTTCAAAGGATCTTGAACATCACCCAGCTGGACTTGGAGGCATCCGGAGTGAGTTGGTTAATTGTTAACAGGCTTCATAAAGACATGCAGGGAATTAAGCCACCGATCACCTCTTTTCCCCCTTTGCAAGTCACAAAAAAACCCCTCCAGAAAAGCTTAGCTATCCGTACCGTTTCAAACAGTGTATGTTGCTTTTTCAGAGTTAGATACGAAAGTAAAAAAAAAAAAAGAAAAAAAACGGAAAAGCACTTCACACCTTTGAGATCTCTAGCCTGCTAACAAACTGGCTAGATATTGGCAAAGAGGTTCAAAAGTTAGTAGGGGCGACAGACAGAAAAACAGACAGTGCAATTGCTTCATTTCCATAAGCGATCATGCCAAAAAAATCAGATTTGATTAATAATTAAAAAACAAACAAACAAAAAACCAACCCCGTTAGCTTGAGAATCAGGAATAAGTCCGGCCAGAAAGTTCAGAAAGGCCTAGACATATAAAACCAAGGAGTTACAGGGCAAATTCTGACTTTGAGGCTTTGTTATCATGAATCGGAGGGGACGATGCTTCGGCGTCGCGGCCGGGGGGGGGACACCCGCCTGTCCCTGGGACCCCCGGCCAGGAGCGCCCAGGCCACGGGGTGGGAATGGCCATCCGAGAGTCGCCGGCCAATTACCCAGGAACACCCCCCAAGCTCTGAAGATCTAAAGATCCCCTGAATAATCCTATTCAGGGAGAAGAATTATAACCATGAAGGGCAAAAACGGGGGGAAATGGGATCCTTCCTCAGGCCCCCGGCAGACGCGGAGAGGACAATGGGGAAATAAGAGCTAGCACGAAAGTTTCCTCGAGTATGTCCTCAGCCACCGTGGTTTCGGATGAGAATTTCCAGAGGCAGGAACTAAAAGAATATTATGATTTTCTTTGGGGGATTAATTACTTTGCCGCTTGTTACCTTTTGTTAGAGGCGTGACACCCCGTAACCTTGTTGCAGAAGGCACCAGATGTCCGTTCGGATATCAGTTTTGAAAGAAAAATGTTTGTTTTCCCATTTGAGTCTGCAAATTATTTTTTTTTTCTGCTAAAACCCCATGAATTTTAAGGCAAGCAGACACCAAAACGTGCTACAAATGATACAGACGGGTGCTGAGTGCTTTGGATGAAAGTAAATAAATAAAGGCAGTGCTTCCTCCCGCTCGCATTTGCTGAAGACGCGTATCCCCTTACAAATAAAGAAAAAGTATTAAGAACACGTTATGAAAAATAACAAAGAATAGCAGAGAAATCAGAAAGTGAGTGGCACTTCAGATGGAGTTTAGCAAATTAAGTCATTGACCTGAAGAGGAGATTAATACCAAACAAGGTGCCCCTTCTTCTGAAGTAATGAATATTCTTCAAACAGCAAGGGAGCACTGACTGCTGTTTGATGCTGATGACATTGAAAATTTAGGAGAACAGAAATTCCATCATTTTTCATTTGTATGCAAATGCGCCTGTTCCAGAAATTAACCCCTGAACCCCATGTCAGTTTTCATCTGGAGGAATTCTCTTTGCTAGCATCACACAGCGCAGCCTTGCTGCTATCCTGGGGTCACTGGGGCTTCCCCACACAGAACAACACAAAACCCTAAACCAAAACAACAACAACAACAAAAAGAAAAGGAAAAAAAAAAAAAAAGAAAAAAAAAAAGGGGGGGAGGGGGGGGGGGAAGAAAAAAGTAGGGTGGGGGAAATTGGCCAAATCATGCCAGGCTTTGTTTACCCCCATTAATGGAGTATAAAGGAGCAATAGAAGCCAAAGTATGTTGTAAAATGCACATCTCTAATGCATGGCTCTGGGTACTGGCATAATTGTAATGCAAAATGCAGCCGTACCTCTTTAGGCAGAGCAGCGGCCACTAATCACTTCCACTGGTGTTAAGGTGAACCATGGGCCAATATACAAACCGTATTACTCTTCCTTTCAGCTAGGGCTTCGACCGTTAAAAAGTTCCTTTGTCACTTAGCACCTTAGACAAATGCTACTATCTGCATGTGAAGGGGAAAGAGATGATGGAGGTTTTTTAATTGATGTGGATTTAATTATGCTAATTTAGACAGCTGTAAAGCCTTTTCAGTATAGCTGCATAATGGGACCAGCAAATACAGGTGTCCTTCACTGCAGGCGCTTAATGTTTAACCTTAGTCGTTTTGTAAGGAAGGGAAAATGCAAAGTAATGGTTAACCAGCAGAAAGCTCCATTTCTTGAGGACCTAAAGAGGACACTTCACTTTGATTCCTCCTACAATCCCATTCAGGGCTGCAGAGCTCCACACACGCTGAGCAGAGCACAAACACTTTTCGTCGCAGTGATGCCTGCTCTGAGGCCGAAACAAGAGGGTTGGGGTCTGCCACAGGCTTCAGCATCCTGCGCAGGGTGTCCTTCGCTTAATTTAAGCCACCTCCAAAAATGTCTTCACTTAAGAAAGCCTTTTTGTCTTCCTTCTGCAGCCCTCGTCATCTTTTTTAATCCTTTGTATCCAACCACCTACAGCATCAGCACTGATTAAAACCGGTAAGCAAGATACCTTCTTAGGTGCTTCCTTGGTGTCTTAGACCCCTCTGAGGCTGTTATGCCCCTATAGCCACATCCCACATCCTACAGCCTTTCTCTAGGCTGGAGCCGACACCCCCCGTGACCACCTGGAGATCCGCTACCCAGGGTCAGCGTTTGGCCAGTTCAGCTCCCCAAAGTGGCCATGCACCATGTAACGTCGGTGCTGCTTGAAGGGAAGAGTGTAAATGCTTGGCCAAAAGTGAGGAAGGAATCACTGAGCTTTTTTAAATATAGAATGAATCATAGCCCAGAGGTGCCTGTGTGTCTTTGGTGGCCAGAGGCAACCTCAGGGACTAGGTGTCTTGTGTTCAGATGCCTACACGTCACCTCAAAGCTCTCCTGTTCAGTAGCACTTTCTTATTTGTATGTCCACTAAATAGCCAAGTTGTTTTTTGTTTGTGGTTTTTTGTTTTGTTTTTGTTTTTTTTTTTAAAAGAAGTTGCTATTTATTAAACACTTGTTAGTGTAGGACCAAAAGCTTTGGCATACAAGTTCTGGTAGACATCACTGAAGAAACTGCAGGTGTTACCGGGCCAAACATCACCCATTACTGATGCAGCAAGCATAGTCTGCTCAGAAAGCCGGACTTTGGGCTGTGCATTCCTCCCAGAACGTCTCTTTTTTAAGGAGCGCTGCCAAACCGGTGAATACGCTGGATATAGACACTATATCATCAGATGGAGTTGATTTGTGTAAGGCAGGAGAGCAAAGATTAAATCCAGGTGAACAAAGCTATCTGCTGCTACATCTTCTTTAGGTCTCCCAGAGGCAGCAAGAGCGGAGATAACGGGAAAAGTGCTTTCCCATCCTGTGACACAGTGGGAGCTCCGCGATGGGAGCCGCTCTGCGTACCTCCGTCTGTCTCCATCGTAGTGGCGCCTGGATGCTGCCCTGCCTCTAATAATTCCTAAAGTGGAGTAGAAATGGGCTTTTATCCCATTCTACCTTGAGGTTACATGATTTGCCCAAGGTCATTGAGAGCAGGGCCGGAAATTCAGATTTTTGACTTTTCTTCCATTGCTTGATAGCCCAGCATCAAACCGCATCCCCCCTTTTTCCCTACCTTTTCCTCCCTGCCTGCAGCTTCACCTTCTGAGCTCCAGGCACCGGCTACGATGATCCTCTCCATCTTGGCAATAGCTCCTGTTCTGGGAAATGTTAACACCGGGCACCAAGGGGTTAGCAAAGTACTGTACTTCAACCAAATTAACCAGCTTCCAAGTCTGCAAATTCTGCTGCCTAGATACAGATAATTCTCCCCAAACACTAAGTCCCCTTGTCCCCCCAGCTCCTCCTCAGGAACAGCCAACTGCAAAGCGCTAGATAGCTATTATATTCATATGCATATATTATAAGCATTAGCTTGACAAGCTTTCCGGTGACAGCGTCAGTCATACTTCACTTCATCCTCCTCCTGTGGTCCAAAGCTGGATTCAACGCCCATGGGCCCACGCTGGGCTCGCACGGCAGCTGAAGGGCCAAATGCCAGTTAATCTGGAAGATATCCCTTCCAACAACAGCACCTGACTTCCTGGCCAGCTTCCCCCAACGTCTCCTCGGTTGTTCTGGCAGCTGGGACATGGACAACACGCTCGGGGTTGGGTCAAGTTTTCCTCTTGGCTGCTTTGAGCTCTTTGATGCCATTTTCCTTGACTCACCCTTGGTTACGGTGAATGGTCTCTATTACATTTTCAAATAACCTGATATCCATAAGAAAGGCTTTGGGGTAGGTTTTATTTCAAGTGTTATCCATTCTTACGTTTGCCTGATGCACAAATGTAAGAATCGGTCCTAGAGCCAACCAAATCCTGGTGCTTAGCCCAGCAGTATATCAAATTTCTTTTGCGTATCCAGAATGAAAATGCACAGCCTTTTTAACAGGGACAGCCAATGTACAACATACCAATGTAAGCACTCTGCTCTGTATTTTAACAGATTTTAGGAATTTGTGGGAATTCTCTTTAACGTTGGAGAGTAAAAGATCTGAAGAAATGTTCTTGCAAAAAAAATACAAATGGGCGCTTTGATAACTATAAAGTTGCTTTCTTGGACCAAGAGCCCACATTAGGAACCAAATAAAATATTTAAAGGCAAAAATCATGCAAAGTTTCCTCCCGTGAAAGGGAAAATATGGTCTACGCTATACCAGACCTTCCTTTTGCAAAATCTGTTTAGGAGTTGCCATGAAACAAACAGCATTCAACAAAGACCTTGACAATTTTTTGTTCAAGTTGCATTTATATATATGTCTAGAATCGGTTGGTTTGATTTTTCTTTAAGTCCAAGTGTCAAGTTGCATTTCAGACCACATATAAATATAATTTTGCTCTCACATAATGCTTTTGTATCTGATGTAATTCCATTTACTGCAGCGGTGTTACCTTTCAGTTACCCTAATGGGAACAAGAGCAGAATTACGCCGATAAAAAAAGCTGCTTACAAAAAGAAATACAGAAAGAAAGAACACAGAAATAAATACTTCCTCCGGCTTATTTAATATATTTGTTTGTCCAAATTGTAACAGAGATATTTATTTCAAGAAATATTGTTTGATCAGCAAGAGTAAACACGCATATATCTTAAACTCCAACGCGCAGTTTTTACAATTCATCAAACGACACCTAACTAAGATTAAGTTTAGCCGGTCAACTAAAAGAAACAAAAAAAGGTTTCAGGTCATATAATTATACCCTTCTGTTTCCCAACTTTCTCAGAAATCTCTGCCTAAAAATAATTCCAGCATCCGGATGCCTTGAACAATTGGCTTCTTTTAAAACATATATAAAAACTCTTATTCCGTCCTTAGCCATTTTAAGGTCTTGGTGCTGGCATGAAGTAATAGCGCTTAGCACTACTATATAACCGCTTTCCATCTCCAAAGCACTTTACAAACATTAGCTAATTAATCCTCACAACACCCCTGTGAGGTATGTAGGTAAGTATTGTCATCCAATTAGGTAAGTATTAAGCCCTGTTATCCCACCAGATAAGTATTAAGGTCTCCCATTTTATTGGGGATCCTGAGGACAACAGGTTAAGTTACTTACCAAAGGTCACAGGGGGAGTCCGTCGAATAAAACTTGGGATGCTCTGGTTTCTTGCTGGCTATTCAGGCATCCGGGCAGCATCTGGTGCTGCTCCCTTGACAAAGGCGTCCATCGCCATCCACGTGGAAATCAGGGCTTTCCACACCCCTTCAAAACACCGAGCAACGAGGACAGCCCGGGGGAAAGGATGTGCCCAAGACGCACAGCCTTCCCCTCTTTGAGGCGGGCGAAGATGACACGGTCTAGAAGAAATTCTCAGGAATTTTATTAAGAAGAAAGGTCTTGGACCGGGGCGTTGTCCTGGGGGTGCACACGGACACACATTCAAACGTATTGTCAGGCCTCGCCAATTAAAAGCTCCTTCTTCCCCTCCCAATTTACCTTTCTAGTCCACTGCCTTGTAAAGATGGACGCACATTAAAGTCTCGCATCCAGTCCACAAACACATAAACATATCGACCGTGGTTTGCATCTTCTTAAGATAAAAAAGTCCGATTTGAAGCCCCAGCTCAGAGGCGTCCAGGTTTGGAGGTAAGCTTGAATCCACAAATACACTTGACGGGGGCAAATCCATTTCAGAGGATCTAGAAAACAGGACTAGCCCAGCACATTTTGGGTTTTAATCTAGTCTCAACAGATGTCAAGCTCGTGAAATAATACCATCCGTCCCCCAGAGACAATGCCAGTGTGCGCATCTGCTTTTAATTTCACTTTGCTGCTAGAGAAAAAGTGAAAGCTCCTACTGTAACTCCTGTGTTTGCAAGTTAAAAGAGTCTCGACTTGGAGTCCTATGGGGTTTGTGAAGCTTATCGAATTCTAGACGGGTGTAAGAAGGCCCCCAGAAAAGCAAAATTCACCCCGAGCGAGCCCGTTACAAGCTGCAAACCCAGGTGGGGCATATTGCAGGGTCTGCCTAAGGACCCATCACGTGCTGCCGTGTGACGGACAGTCGCGACCGTCCTCTGCTCAGCGATTTGGCACTTGGCTAGTGACAATTTTGTTCTGTGGGAGCAGCCCCGGTGCGATAACAGCTCTTCTTCTGAATGTGGGGGACTGGCACGGCGATGCTCCAGCTCTGGCTGGAGCTGGGGAAAATCCCAAGTGTTAAAAAAAAAAAAAAAAAAAAAAAGGCCTCAACTAGATTTCCACCGAGCTGATTTATGTTTTCAAGTGGAAGGCAGTTTTAGCTGAAGTAAACTACAGTTTTTAGATCATTCAAAATTCATGGCAGTTTGATCCCACAGGATGTCGAACAAACACAAACGATTTGCCAGGATTCCCTACAAACTGAAATAACCAAACCTTGTACAGTTCTAGCAAAAGTCTTAAACCAGTTCTAAGGAAGGAAAAAAAAAAAAAAAAAAAAAAGGATTAAAATAGAGAATCTTTATTTTACTCATCTACACAAAAACATCTCCAATGCAATACATATCCAGATCAAATGCACACAAAGAAGTAGCCCAAACATCTAAGGTCTTGAAACTCAAGAAACCTCCAACCCACAAACCAAAAACAAATAAACAAATGGAAATAAGAGTCATGAAAAAAGAAGGTACATTTAGATTCTGTTGCATTCTTTGGAGTGGGTTTATTTTAACACTGGACTGAAATTAAAAAGAAAGAATCTGAGAAAACTTACACGAAATGCAGGTAATAGATATATCATGCGTGTTACAGTAATGAGGGAGAAAATAGGCAACCAAAACTGTGACAAGAATGTGCTTAGTTATTATATTCTTTCAAGCTTGGTCTGCCAGCATTTTTTCCTTTTTTGTGCTGGTCATCAGTGTCTGCCAAAAGACTTTTCATGGATTTGTGCGATCCCATTTCCCAAAAACAGAGGAAATGATGTTTCTCCACAACCACAAGACTCAGCTGTAGGTTTTACACCACGATTTGTAGCTGTAAACTAACACAGCGACGTGCCACCCCCCTGCCTAAATAACGAAGACCAAGCGAGTAGTGAATTTCAGTGTGGGTTATGCGAAATGAAAGGATTAAAAAATGAAAAGAGCATTCACTTCATGTTGCTCCTTTAAAACATTATCACATAGCCTCTTTTTTTTTTTCCTAACCTGACCTTTTTTTCCCAACGGTTTGTCTATAACTTAATATAACTAATTCTTTTGAAATAATGTTCACAGTTAGCATAATTGGTGTTATATAGTTCTAATGTACGTTACAGAATATTCTGTCACTAGACACTAAATTGAAATTTTAAAGAAAATGATAGAAATAGCTGTAAGGGAAAAAGTACCCTTTTAAATCTAATTTGCTATGCACCACAGTAGGGTAATGGATGCAATGAAAGTTCCTTTATTGAGTTCCCATGTCCAAAAGGTATTTAGGTAGCAAAGGATGTTAAGCAGACCCCCTGTGCTCCTCCTTTAAGTAAAGATAGCAGGAAATAAGGTATATAGGTTTGTGTCCTCCTGATTTTTATTTCCTCAGGAGTACAACTTATGCAAAGGGCACCTTAGGCTACTTGGAGGATCACAAAGGGTGCCCTCGACCCCCTCGCTGTCTGCATGAATAGAAGCATCTAAAGGATGGCTGAAGCCATACAGCGAGTTAAATCCTTCAGGTGGGTCTTTTCAAATTCCAATAGTGAGGAGTTACTGGAGAATTGGTAAGGATTTCACTAGGCCCCAGCAGGTTTGAGATCAAAAGCCCTGGTTAAATAAAAGCCTGTTGGGAAATCTTAAAACCTCTTTGTAATGTAACTTAAAAAAGTTAATACAAAGAGCCCTTAGACTGAAGCCTGTAACAGCATGAACAAAGAGTATATCAAAACTGATTCCATTAAGGGAAGGCAGACAAATAAATTCATTTAATTTAAAGAGAAATCAGATATATTACTCTGCTAAAAACTAAAAAGCATCCCAGGAAAAAAACCCCAGATTTTACAATGCACACACACATAGAGCTGTGAATAACAGAAATAGATATATATATATAAAATCTATTTATAAATATCTCTCAGAACAGAGAACAGAACATTATATACACACATATATGTTTAAGTATCAATTTATCCAAGATGTGCATGTGTGTGTGTATAATTCTAGTATATACATATTTTTACCATTTATGAGGCCTCACGCTGGGCTTTTAAAATCTGCTGTTAGATATATCTATATATGTATCCAGAAAAACAGAGCTGAAAGAGCCCCTCCATTCAAACTGACACAAGACATTTTTCAACCCAATTAATTAAAAAAGATGGGTGCTCATCAGTCAGCTGGCACAGGTTGGGTTTTTTTTTTTTTTTCTCCATCATATTGCCAAAGTGTCACAGTGCTAGTTGCGCAGCATGTTTAAAACAGAAAATCTGGGAGTAGGATTTAGATATCATTTATTAGCTGACCTCTTTCTGAGCAGCTCTTATACTTTTAACTCGTTGGGGGTCCCGCACCAAAGGTGACGGGGTAGGAAGGGAGAGACATAGAATCATGCAGAATCATTTCGATGGGAAAAGGCTTTTAAGACCATCCTCTTGGTGACGTGCTCGAAGATCTCGCGATGTCCTGTCGCCCCACGGCTCGCTCGCCCCACAGTGAAGAGCCGCTAATAATTTTGTTCCCCCCACCACCCAAGCAAGGAAAAAGGGGGGAGGGGGGGCTGGATTTTACTGCGTTTGTGAGGCTTTTCGTTATTATCGTGACGGGGAAGCTGTGGAGATCTCGTTAGCTAGAAAGCATACTTTACCGTTTAAGAAATGATATTCCTCTCACAGATCTCATAGGCTGCGCAGCTCGAAGAGGGAGATGTATGCGTCGTACAATCGAAGGTGAATGCCTGCAAAAATCAGTGCTCATGTTCTACAGGATTTTTTTTTTTTAACTTTTCTCCTTATAATTAAAATCTGACATTTTAGTTCAACAGTGCTAGCCCTGAGCTCATTACGTTCATGTATAGTGGGGGAATGGCATCCACTCTCATTCTCTAAATTGTGCTTCATGCTACCAACCCATGAAATGCTGCCCTTAGAGCAGGCACAAATCACTCTGTCCCTGTACTCTTTAAGAACAGTTTTTCTGAAGATAAGAAATCAGCAACATATCTCACACATGGTGTCTTTCATCCCCGTGAGCAGCAAGTTTCACAACCTACACCAATGCCATTAATTTTATTTTTTTCTTTAGACCCCTAAAATGCGCAGCAATTCAACGCCTTCTAACTATAGGTGTGGTTATCATTTTAGCAATGCCATTGCTGGTTATCTTGGGTGGACCCCACCAAATGAGTGCAGGGAGCACTATTTATCAACGGACCGTTACTCTGTGCACAAAATCACTGGGGTGACTGCTGAAGAACTGCCCTTTGCAAGAGCAGCTCCAGAAAACGGGCAAAAGGAAGAATTCCAGATCGAGATGGGACCATGAGGGAAACCCAGACGAAAGGCACTGGGATGTAGGAGACCTCGGTCTCGGTGCCATGACTGACATCCTTGCCCTAGCAACAAGTATCTAAGAATCGCAGGAGATAAACATCACTTTTGGCTCCTGGTTTGAGAAAAAAAATATCTCCGAAAGCACCATATCTAATAATATCAAAGGCTGTGGTAGCTTCTGCATGCTGGTAATTTTTAGACCGGTAGAGGATGAGGTTTTCTGGTTCAAACAGGAATTAATTGAGGGAAGTCATATGGCTTGTGTTATACACGTGACACCAGATGATCCAAATAGTCCTTTCTTGGCCTTATAATCTACAAATAACCTTGTGGAGGTACTGCTCTCCTGTGGATTAGTGGCAAACCAATGCCCCTCTTGCTTGGATGGGTTTTTCTGATCTAAATACTGTCCAGACTTGCGTGGCCTGCAGGATTTGACTGGATCACGGTCTCAGACGGAGCCATTGCCAATTAATGCCGGACATGTGATAAACCGGGGTAGGACACGCTCCGCTTCAGGTGCTCTGTGATTCTGGAGTATCATTAGTAGCTCCGTAACAAGCCAGGTCTGAGGAGAAATTATTTTGCTCTAAGGGGACTTACAAATATTATTTTATACTTGCTATCTTTAGGTTACCTTGCACCGTAAAAGACCCAGACTATCAGACACCGTGGAGCTCTTTGGCTCTGAATTAATCAGATGCATTTGCAAGAGCAGGGTATAATTGTGGCCGGTTTATAGTCCATAAAAATCCTAAGATTCCAGAATTACACGGGTAACAGGACAACCTATTCCCGTATGGAAAACGGAGCATATGGGGTCTTGTCTCTCTTGCCTGGATTACAGGGCAGAGGAAATACCTGGCTGAGCAGCGCTCAGGAATTATCAGGTGGATGATATGACAGGAGCAAGCCGGGTCTTTATTTATTTGCTTTATAAGGATGCCTCCGAGTTCAGGTTGTTTGAGTTACATAAATGCTAAGCTTCCTCCAGACTAGCTCCACAGCCCTGATCGCTCTAAGTCCTTCGTGGTGATCGGTCAATGCAGTTTTCGGAAAGCTGGGAAATCCGTCTGATGGAAAGCCAGGCTGCGCCCCTCCAGACTAGAGGTGAGCTCAAACTCTGGCACCACCTCAAAGTCAGCTAGAAATATTGCTTAAATGCAGATATCCTTATTTCTCTCTCTATCTCTAACCATGCCTCATTTTAACCCCTAGGATAATTGGCTCTGTAGAAGGAAACATGTCATTTATTAAGCCAACAACCACTTCCTTTAGTATCTAGAAAAATTTCTTCTGAGGTTTCCCTTTCAAGTACCGACATTATTTAGATTTGCAGGCTGAGACCGTAGCAAAAGGTGGAAAAACTTACAGTCGTTACATTGATCAATCAGCTGCTGAAATTTGGCTTTTCAGCGTGCCACCTCTATTCTCTGAATGCGTGGCCTACTGCAACGTAATCAATTTGCCTGTGCAGGCTCCAAAACCCCAGAGCCACACAATGCAAAAAGGCAATCTTCTGCCCTCTTCGACCACAATAAGCAACATTACTGAAATCGCTGCTCCCGTACAAGTGTAGCGTGACCCCATATTTGTAGGCAGCAGAGTATGACTTCATTAAAAATCATACGCTGCGATAGGGACTTCAAGCTTTGCAAGGCAAGCCAGCATCAGAGCAGCACATGTCTGAAACTGATAGTAAAATGGGTAATGCCTTAAACCCCACCTCTATACTGGTATTTACATACATATCTTTCATCTGACATAGGCTTCCCCTCCAGCACCTTGAATATATCAGTCCTAAGGAAGAGACTTTAAGTTCAAAGAGTGCCATCCCCAAATCAAAGTAGGGGGTTATCAAGTGAGGTGCGCCAGGCAGTAAGACAAAACATATGCATTTTTAATAGGTAGCCTCTCCTCCCCCTGAGGAAGCCAAGAAAAGAGACTCTGTGAAGCTTCAGCAGAAAACAAGTTCAGTGGATTTATACTCCGGCTGCTATTCGCAAAAAACAAAATTCACAACTCTCATATATCTTCGCTAGACGGTTTCCAAGCAGTCCTCAAAGCGCACCGGCCCCACCCGTGGCACTCCTATGACCAGGTGAGCTCATCTTCATGCAGCATTGAAAGAGGAGACAGGGGAAAAAATTTAAAAAAAAAAAAAAAAAGAAAGGCCATGAAAGAGAAAGAAAAATCTCAACAGGTCTGTATGGAATTTCAGCAGCACTTTATTTATTAATGCATATGTAGCTACCATTGTATTCCAGCTCCCAAAGACAGATCTGTAAGGAATAGGCCACATGCTGATTGACAGCAGCCATAATTCCATACAATGAGACTGTATTAAATTGTTTGATGTGATATGATACTCATCACTTGTAACTGATCAAACATACTGCTGCATCAAACAGTATTACAATACAATCAGGCTGGATATGGTTCCTGCCAAGGCTGTTCATCACATTGCCCACTTCTGCATTAAACGTATCTATTAATAGCATTGACAAACTACTCCTATCCAAATTTTTCCAAAGAATTGTACGATGTGAAACGTGCAAAGAAATCCATACATAATGCCTTGCAGTTTGAGGCACCGTTTCCGTTGGCTGAACGCTTCGACATGAAAGGCTTTGCTGATTTGGGGATTTTTGTAGCATAATACCAAAACTTGAAAACCTGTGCCCCAAAACAGAGACGTGACGTTCCAGCTTCCTTTTTTTTTTTTTTCTTTTTTGGTTGGATTTTTTTTTTTTTTTTCTTTCCTAAATGCAAACAAATTGGAAGATGGAATATTTTTTGATTAAGATTTTACTTTTGCTGTGCTTCCCCCAGGAGAGCTGCTCTAGCCTGCTATCTTGCAGGAGGGAGCTGTGTTTGCTAACACTGACCCTTTTAGAGGCGGGAGACATAAATAAAAGAAACAAATTCCTTGTCACCACTGTTCCTGCCGCAGACATAGAGGGTGATGTGCTGCAGCCCATGGGGGACAGGACTCGCTGTGACATTACAACTGTAGGGGCTCTCTCAGATGCAGATTCTTAAATGAGCCTGGGTCTCTAGAGGGCAGAGGTCAGCTGTCCTCAAATCTGTGTGAATGCTAGATTAAGTTTATTAATCTCCCTGCTTTCACTTAAAAACCAAATTATAGGATGGTTAAATGTTAATGCCCGGGAGCTTGCGAGATGATGAATGCCCTCAGCTACCGCCGCGAGAGGGAACACAAGGTGTTCAGACCCCAGAAGGGTATCAGAAGTTAGCGTGATGCACTGGGGAGTACATTTTCCCCGTGAATTACCGCATGCCTTACGCCTGGTGTGCATTTTGTTTGCTGTTCCGACAGCAGCAAACGCAGCCAACCCTCAGACATGAGTGCAGCGGCTGGATGGAAAGCTGCTGGTCCCAGTTCAGGTACTGGTGACTGCCCACCTTGATGTCCAAGGGGTAGAGCAGATATGCCCACTACGTTGCAGGGGGGGCTTAACCTCAACCACAGCTCCAATTTAGCTGGAATTCATACCCGTGCTTGGGTGAGATCTGAAACACCCACCTCTCTGCACCGACTCTCCAGCGCCCAGGAACGGCATGAAACCAAGCATGCGATGAACATGGTATTTAGCAACCTTCGAAACTGCTTCTATCAGTGTATCTCATAAAACTACTCCAGCGTGTAAAAACGAAGTGATAAATGACTACGAGGGTTCCATATAATTCCTCGCGGACAGGTATGCACATCATAATTGGACAATCTGCCCCCTTGATTGCTATCTCAGCTTGGGAGACCAAGGATCACGTAGCCATGGAAAATATGGAGTAATATGCAGGAATGCATGCCTGACTATCTGAAGCTGGCGCAGAACACCTTTTTTTTTTTTTTTTTTTTTTTTTTTTTTGAGTTGGGAATGTATAGATTTCACATTTATGAATTTTTGCAAACTGCAGTGACAGAAGGTGTCTTTTGTCCTGCTTTTCACTCCTGTAGCATCAGCGCGAGCAGATCAAACACGTCACACGGCAGCAAATTATCTGTCGATGGAACCAGCTCCCCGAAGGTTACTTTAGAAAGGTGTGCAAGGTATTTCCTTTTTCTAATTTAAAAAAAAAAAAAAGTCTTTCAAGATTGTAAACCAGTTCAGAGTGGTACCTGAGAGAGGCAGATAGAGACTGAGTTATGATGGAAAACATACAGAAAAGGGCTGGAAAGGGCTTTCACAGCGTGATGGCCAGTTTTTAGGAGTAACAGTTCGGTGCAGTGCATAGAGCTAAAGAAGCTGTAACTTTCTATCTGGGTGTAGCTAAGTAATTCAAGATGCTGCAAGTTAAATGTAATAGTAGAAAGGAAGAAGTTCAAAAACAAAGTCCCAGGCATTTCAACGCGGCGTATAGTATGCTAAATTGTGGTATTACAGAAATTGCTAAGAGTTTGGCCACAAAACGCTTCATACTGCACCAGTGTTCTGTCAGGGCTGGGTTCCAGTAAGCCCAGCCATTTTTCCCTTCACCTGTGCTTTTTTCAGCCCCCCTGTTTGTTAACACAAACCAAAAAACTCCCGCTATGTCAGAGAATTACAGCCCTTGTCCTGAGCGTACCTCTCCGTTCATTAAATCAGCGCAACCGAAAAGTCACCATGCACCAGGCAAAGATAACGGCAAATCTGTTCTTACCCTCCCCGTACCACCTGAGTGCCGCTATTATTCCTCATCCTTGGGGAAAGGACCCCATATGTGAGTTCCAGAAACCACCTCAGTAACTCCAAGCATCATTATCAATAGTAGGATGAACTGCAGCTGGGATGCACTGAGAAGGCACGGTAATACTCACCCTAATCTCCGCATTCAGCTCACCGGCCCTTGCTAGGAAGTTTAAGTACATTTACTGGGGATTCTTCAGCCCTTGAAAGGTAGGAAGACATCTATGAGGCTTGACGTACTAGCTAATTAACTTGGGTTTGGAAAAAAAAATCTTCTTATCTACTTAACTTTGAGACACTCTCTTTGTTTTTAAGCCCGCAGACTACCTTCTCTTTAAAATGCACGTTACGTACAACTCAATAGTATGGAATGTATTATTTTTAACGAGGACCCATTTTAACTTGGACCCAAAACTACTAACATTTGACAGAGAGGGGTTTTTTAAAACATTTGCAGAATCAGCTGAACGATAGCCTGTAGCCTGTCTTTTGCAAGACAGGCTACACAATCATCAGGCTTTTTTTCTGTCCTTAAAAATCCAGGAACGTGAACGTATGAAACACTTGAAAATGAACCCCCAAGTGCATACACCCCCCCAAAAAACCCATGAGGGGTTTAAAAAAAATCTTCCAGTTTTTGTTTTTTAGTCTCTAGAAGGTGGGGGACCGGGGGGGATACTGAGGTTGGGAGAAAGTGGTTGAATTTGTGCCTGCAGTAGTTGGGGCACGTGAGTGTTTCACGCAGTTCTGCCGACAGGAACGCAGACGTGAGCAACTCCTGTAAGATCCCTGCTCAGAATTAAACCGTGCTAAAATTTCCTGCAAATGGCACAGAGCGATTTTAAATCCTCACCATATTCCTAACAGATAGAACAGTGGCATGATTGACCAAGCTTTTTTTTCTTCTTCTTCTTTTTTAAAGTACACATATGATGATGCATCATAGTTATAAACAGATGGTATTTGGCCTCCTTCCTATTCTCAACATTTGGAATTCCTAAACTATGTGAATTAAACAATAATATTTTATAAACATACAAGGGATTTTGCTCACTGCTTTGTTAACATAGAAATTATACAATGCTGACATTTATTTAAATTTTAAAAAGTAAACAAGAGTGTGTATTGAATTAAAGCAAACTAAAATCAACAGAAAGAAATATGTTCTGCGCGCACATTACCTACAACGGCACGGGCCTTTTTCGGGAGACATAATGGGATGAAGCACAAATTGTAGCTTAGACAGTCTGATCCTTTGTGCTCGAAAGGCTCATTTAACACCTCACTGTAAACAACGGATATTTATACCATAATTGGCCAGTTGACCATCAGTTGTTCATTTACTCTGTAACCTGCTATTATGGAGTTAAAAGAAGTTCCTTTCTGTTGGCTTTTCTAGGAGTGAAAGTGTGTTTGCAATTTTAGTACCAACTGGATTCAGTCTAACACTTGTACTTAGTATGAGAAACATTTTCATAATACCAAAATTTGGGGGAATAGGAGTATTCCTGCCAGGAAGGGAAGAAGAAAGTATTGGTTCTTAAAAGAAGAATTCTGTTTGCTTGGTTTCCTCTTTCCTTTCCATTTTAACCCCTTTTTAGGCGCCTCTCTAGCTGTGCAAAATCGAGAAGCACTTAGGTTTTAATCACTATTCCCAGGTCTGTAAGAGGTTCTGTGATGAATAAATAATGAATCAGAGATTTTAATCAGTGTTATGATTTTTGAAAAGCCTAATTATCATTGTTTACAGACATGCCTTTCCAATGTATTTCCTTGTTTTGCCTTCAAAGCTCTAAGGGTTAAGCCCCTAGCATACATCCCTCCCATTCCTCCCCAGCGCCCGCACTCCTTTGCTCTGTTTTCTTTCGGGGTATTTTTTGTTTGTTTGGGGTTTTGGGGTTGTTTTGGGTTTTTTTGGGGTTTTTTGGATTCTTTTTTCTTTTTTTTTTTCCGGAACGCGGACACCCAAACCGTAGGAGAGATGGAGCTGGGCAGCCGGAGGCATGCAGAGCTTTGGTGGGGGGGTGGTGGTGGAAAAAAGCTGCCCACCCCTGGCAGCCGCTCCGCACCCGTGGAAAGGTGGGCTGGGGGTCGTGGGTTTTTCCCCGCTGCATATACAAATGCGACAAAAAGGATCTTCTTTTCAAAATAACAAAATATTTTTATTATCGGTAACAGCGAGAATAAAAAGTGGCGGGTAGCCCCCCCTTCACCACCTCTCCCAAAGGGAGTTTTTTGTTTTTTTTTTTTTTTTTTGGGGGGGGGGGGGCGGCTGCGGAGGGAGCTGGCAGCGCTGCGCAGGGATGCGCGGAAAAAGCGCGGAAAAGCGCGGAGCCGCCCCCGCAGCCATCGCTCCCAGCTGCCGGAGCGTCCGCTGCGCCCTCCTCGCCTCTCGCATTACTATTGTGGGTGTTATTATTTTTTTTTTTTTTAATTTTTTTTTTTTTTTTTTTTTAGCTTTAGCTGCCATTGGCCTCGTTTAACCCTGGTTCCCATCCCTGCCCCAGCTTTTCGGCCTCGCCGGGATGGGAAAACACCCCTTTTCCCCGGGTGGGATGCTCAATGCCACCCCCCCCCCCCCCCCATCACCCCAAAAACCGTGTCAGCTGCACTTCGAGCAACTCCAGCCCTCGCGGTCCCATCCCGCTGCCTCCTCCCCGTTATTAAGCGCTGGCCGCTGCTGCTTCCACGGAGGGTGGGTGCTAAGTCGTAACGCAGTTATATAGCGCTTGATTATCAGCTTCCAGCAACAGCTGTGTATATTCTTTTAAGACTGTAAAGAAATATCAGAAGATAATGCAGCATTGCTATTTATTACCCTATAATTAAAGTTCTGACGGTGTTTCTATTATAAAACCTGATTTGCAAGGGTTCATAACTCAGAGACGAAATTTTCCTGCAAGACGAAGCCTCGCTTACCAGACTGAATCATTTAAAAAGTATTTCAGTTAAATAAGGTTAGCCTATTAGAGGGTAAAATTCTCAAGGACTTTCATTAAGGTGCTCATTTATATCTGCAAATAAAGAATTGCAAAGTTCCCCAAATTCAAGGATATATAAGAGGAAAATATTTTTTGCAAAATCAAGGATTCGTGGAAAGGTTTTAATATAATTCTCTAGGAAATTATTCCCATGAAAACAATTTGTTTGAAAGAAAATGCCCTCCGGTCTTTTCCACACAAACTAGTCTTGGGCTAGTACATGAGAACCAAACTTAAAAGTGACTATGAACAGAAATGAGAGCGGCTAATTCATTTCAACTGTCCTTACTGGAATAAAAAAAACCCAAAGAGTAAACAGCTTCAACAGGGAAAGGTGAATTTAATTTTCAAGGCCCTTTAACTTTAATAATCTGAGGAACAAGATGGGAGGTACATTCTACCCTCCCAGTTATCCTGATATAAATTCATTCAAGATTTATATTGGTGTAATAGAGAAGCAGAATTTGCTCCGTGATTTCTAATGAACTGCTGGCTCGGTCTTTAAAAATGCAATTAGAAAAATCTAGCCTCCTAATTCAGAACAGCTTTGAGCTAAGTCAGAGGTCTCGACGCTGCAAACACGGGTGGAAGCCGGGCTGTACCGCAGCTCCTCGCGGTGCCTGCAGCACGGCCGGAGCGGGGCTGGGAATGCTGGAAACGGTTTGCTACAGAATTCCCCAGTTATTTTAGGATTTTCTTTTCTATTATACGGGAAAAGACGGTTCTCATGTGGAATAAACCTGCGTTTCCTGTGATCTCAAATACTAAGACAAAAGGATTGTAGGATTAGGTGCCTGGCCTGCTCTCGATGCAGAAGGCGAGGAGCCGTCTGGTCGGAGCGCTGCCCAGCGAGGCTGGCAGGAGTTGGGAAAACCCGTTCGGCTTCGACTCTGCGCCGAAACTTGTATCAAAGCGCTCGCGGTTGCTGTGTCAATGCAGGTGAAACATCAATAAATATGAAAGTAAGTCAAGGTCTAATTCTGTCATTTTACTCGTAAGATTAGGTCTCTGCAGTCACCGCTTACTCATGTGTGTAGGAACAACGGGACCGAGATCCCAATTTGTCTCTCTGACCTTTTGAAGTGAAGGCTTTCAACGAAGCGGCGCGGAGCGGCTGTCTCGTTTCATCTTCAGAAACCGCGAGGCACGACTCCTCGGGTTGTTTCGGTCTACAGCGGGCTGGGGGGGGGGGGGGGGGGGGAGGAAGACGGCCTCGGGGGGGCGGGGAAATATCCCCTCCAACTACCTGGAAGTCCTACCCAAACCCTCCTGACCGAGGACCTGGAAACAGGGTGGTCCCCGACACGAGGCCGACCCGAAGGTCCTAGGAGATGCGGTGAGGACATCGGCATCCCGGCTCTAGAGCAGCTGCGTATCTTCGCTAAGAAGGCAAAGAAATATCAGAAGATAACACAGCGTTGCTATTTATTACCCCGCAATTAAAGTTCTCGCAGAATTTCTATTAGAGAACGTTATTTGCAAGGGCTCGTGACTCGGAGGGAAAATTTCCCATCAAGACAAAGCCTCGCTTACCAGACCGAGCTGGGTATGGTTAAAGCATCTCTAAGGAAAGCCAGGCAGAGTACCACCCCACCGCCGAGCTGGGCGAGACCTCCTCCGGCCGCGGGCCTCATCAGGTCGTGTGCTGAGGGCAGCGGGAGCCTTCGACTCGAAACCACGGAGCTTTGGTGTATCGCGTCTGCTCACCACAAGCCCTAGGGCGACATGAACAGCATCCCCTCTTGCCTCTTTATTGGTTCGGAGAATGACTCACTTTGAAACTTGAAGCGCTTCGCTTAATTGTACCATGCCTCAGTTTCCCCATCGGTAAAGACAAAAAAATAATTTCTGATTCGCTCTCGCCGGTGCGAGGTGTGATAACATTAGCAAACACCTATGATACACCCCGGTACGAAGGGCGAGGCAATCCTGTTACTTGGCCCTGCCAAGTACGACTACCACACCTACGCACGCCGTCTTGAGAAGACCGCTTCTACGCAACCACATTAAACGCCTAGACACCAAGCTGGGCTTCGGTGGAGCAGAAATGAGGAGGAACCAACATACAAGACAGAGGACTAACCACAAAATTGCCAGTCTGCAGTGCTAGGAAAACAGCCGAACACTTACCGTTGGGTTTTTTGATTGCTTGCTTAATGGAGCAATTTTAAAGAGAGGTACCGCATGCGCTCTCCCGCACTGAAAAAGGACGGTTTGGCATCTTGGTGGCGTCAGAAGGCATGACGTGTGCGGAGGAGGACTTACCGACGTCGTTCACCTGCCGTGGACGGAGCTCGGGCAAAGGAAAGATGCCGCCGGGATGGGGAGAGGAGCTACCCTGCCTGCCACGAGGGAAGGTGAAACCACAGCTGCCTGCAAAGAGAGGTCTTACCGGGCTTCACGTGGTAACGCCTTACCGAGAGTCCTCTTCTTGCTTCTTCCCAGAGCAGAGTTGAAAATCTTGGAATTGTCATAACGTTTTATTATCACTTGCAAAACAGATTCTACTTCATCAGATAAAGACACAATTGCATTCATTGACTCTGACACAAGGATATGCATAGTGATAAACATACAGATAGATGTACACACTTACACATGAATGAGATATGCTAATTAAAAATTGCAGTGGGCACTTTATTAAAAATTTATTGTACAATCTACATCTTCAAAACATTTTACATCAACAAATATAGCAGCTTGACTGCTGGAATCATAAGTGATTTATCTTTAAAAGACTGTATTTGTAACTGGATGCAAAGATTCTTGATGAACTGCCGTTACATTTAAACTACTGGTTTTTATTGGAAGTATTTTGACTGTTATCTGTTTGTTCTCCATCCTTGAGAGAAATAAAACAAGTGTCTCGGCTTTCATTTTATCGGATAGATGGCACCATGTAGCATATTTCCCATGCTAGTTTGAATTACAGCTGTTTATCTTTCAGCTTTCTTTAAGATTAATTAAATGCAAATGTAACTCCACGAATCATGGGATTACCTGCCAGACCCCTTATTAATACCTTCACTTAAAAACCCCCGTGCCAGAGAGTCATTAATTTGCAGGGAGAAAAAAAAAAAAAAAAAAAAAAAAAAAAAAAAAAGAAAAGTGCTAAAGCAGCCCTTTGCCTCCAAACAACCCGGAGATGGCTGCCCAATTAGTCCGGCAGCGTTCGGATCCTCCTTTCAGGCCCTGTGGCCCTTTGAGGACACAATAAGGCTCCAATGATAACCTGGCAACCTAGGTAGAAACTCAGCCAAGTGTGAGCGTTTGAAGCTGCAGCTTGGCTGCCATCGTGTCGGCGAAAAGAAAGAATTCAGGCACCATGTCATCCAGTACAAAGGATAAAAACAGATTCAACCGGAAATTCAATGTGGCACCACATATGGGATACATGAGTGCGGTTACACAACAGGCCACATATTTTTTTTGAACAGTCTCCTGCATGTGATGCCGAGGACATGTGTAACCATCATAACGTCTCTAAGAATCTGTATTTAATTTGAGCTGGGGTGGTGGCAGGGATTGGAGATCTGAAGCCGCCACAGGTTTGTGGCAGATGGCTCTGTGTCAGCTATGACAAGCAGCCAGGCTCGGCTTCCTCTGCAGATTTTCTTTTCTCTCTGATCAGGTAAATATGGGCACACTCTGGAAACTTCCACAATTCTGCCTGAGGCTGCAAGTTTGTGACTTAGCCCCATCTGTCACAAATCTTCCCTCGGTTCTGCTGCGAGCAGAGACCTGAATTTACCGCCGAGCGCTGCCCAAGAAAAGCCAGCCGTCTCGCCCTACGAGGAAGCAGAAGAGAAAAGCGCACGAAGCCGCATTAGATGCTGGGACACAAAAGGGACCTCTCTCTTTCTCCCTCTCCTCTCTCTGTCCCGAAACGCATCTCTGCAGCGCCCGGGATTTCGGGAGGGGTGGAAGCCAGTTGGTTGGTCAGAGAACGCTTACGTGGCTTTAGTTGGAAACGGGGTGAATTCTGCATTTTTTTTTTAAGGACAGGTAAGCTGGTCGGCAGCCCCACGTGATTTGCTCCTGGGTGAGCACCGTCAAACGTCCGTCTGCTTTACTGGCGGTCTCGCCAGGGACTGAACGCCCACCGGGACCGACCTGCCTCTCCCACCCTCAGACACGGCAGAACCACGAAGCAGCAGGAGCGAGGGCCCAATTCTCCTGCTTGATCAACATCGCTCTGGCTTCCAGGCTTTATTTTAGAGTAAGCTTGGAGAGAATAAATTCAATGCTTTTTGGGGGGGAGTGATAACTCTGCAAAGGTCTGGGCATCTGTTTCTTCATAGTATAGTGATTCAGTCAACAGTTCCTAAATACACAGGGAGCCAGAGAAGCAAAGGTTTCACATAAAGCAAGATCTGCCCATGAAGAAGGGGCAGCACAGTTAGATGTCAGTAGCAGTACAGCATCTTTTATGAAGTAATCGACTTATTTGTTTCTTGTGGCCTAAGACCAGAACCGAAGCAATTAATATCTACTCTGCCATCGTTACACTTCAGAGTTAACCTTTAGAATTTAATAAGGACTGTTCATCCATTCAGACCTGCTGTTTCAGGACAGTTGCAGTTCAAGCAGACAGTACTGATTTGGCACACATTTTAGGCACTTTAAAAAAAATTTCCTTAAAATTAAGAATTGGAGGCGATTATTCAGCACGAAACCTGAGATTTGGCAGGCAAGACAGCAGAGTGATTTACAGAGCTGATCTGTAGCGGGTCAGCTTTACTCTGTGACCCAGCTCCTTCCCTCTCCAAGCGAGTATTGGGGAAGAATCAAGGTGGAAAGCAGCTTGTAGTAACTACCTTTTGGAGCTCAACTTTCAAAGTCCAGGCACTTTTGGAAACCACCACCAAAAGAAAGCACTGGTTTAGATGACTTGGGTGCACCGTGAGGCCCATATCAGAGCTATATAATATTCCTCAGCAGAGGAACAGTATTGCCCCGAACAAGCCGGTCTGTTCTGCAGTTTCTTATAGTGGCCTTTTAAAACTCATCTCTTTCCTTCCGCCTTTAAACAAAGCCCAGCAAATGTTGGATGGGAGCCTACGCAAGATACGCTGGTGAGTACCTTGCATAGGATGGTCCAGAACACACTGACCAACTACGACAGTAGGAAAACAGTTTCAGGCTTTCTTTCTGAAGGTAATTTGAATAAACTTTAGTGAAAAAAAAAAAAAAAATCATGCTTTTTTGCGACTTTTCTTTTAAAGTCCTATTTCCTTTAACCCATTTCTCCACCTACCATTTTGCAGCGGCTGTGGTTCCTCTGCCAGTTTTCATTGACTTTCAAAAACTAAACGGGAAGCTATCTAATATCATTATAATAAAAAGTCCAAAGTCCTGGTGTTTGTGCTGAAAGGTGCGCAGAGAACTGCCGCCTTAATGAACGCTTTCTTCCTGTTCTACAGGTGCAGCCAACTGCTACGAGCTATAGACCAACATTGTCAGAGAGCTGAAATCTCCTAGACGGACACCTCCGAGAGCCAAGAACAAGGGAGAAGTTCAGGTGCAGGCCACATACATCTGTATATATATGTATACTAATGTATATGTCTACACAGATGTATATTATGTCAAAAAAAGTAGGGCTGGATCCCAGAATGACCTAGCAGGCAACTTCAACATCCTACCCGCTAGCTGATTTCTTCAACGGAGAGGATCCACGTTAGCTAGCAGAGCTCCCTCTGCCACAGCTGCTTCCAGACCCACGTGCTGCTTGAAGACCTAAGGCTGACCCAAAACGCTTGAATTGTGTCCCACGGCCCAGCAGATCTTCCCACCTGCGCAAACCTCCTAAGCTAGCTGGATTTCACCTGGATCAGCTACACATACGGGAGGGAAAAACGTCAAGACTTGAGTCTAACCTGGATGCAACCCCGAGCAACAAAATCCGACTTGGAAGTTAGATCCTAGTTTGCAGCTGGCCCTGCTTTGAGCAGAGGCTGACCAGGTCACCTCCAGAAGTATCTTCCTTAATTACCCTATGATTCTATGCTCTAAATAAGCAACCGAAGTTTCCTTTCACATAAGAAATCCTTATGTTATACACATTTTACATAGGATCCCATGCCTAAGCCCCGAAACAGAGATGGGAAAGGATGGACACAGCACGCTGCACTCCAGAGTTCCCAGGCTGCTATAACCTTCCCGTACAGGCTCGGAGCAGCAGCTCTAGAGCACCTCTGAAATCATTTTAAATTATGCTCGCTGGAAACCGAGCATCTCAAGAGGCAAACGCAAGTTTCCCACTTGTGCTTCCAACCTCCTTCTGGCCTGCACCTACTGCTAACCAGGCAGAAGCACAAATTCAGTACAATGCCGTCTTTTTTCTCTGAAAACATGCTCTGCTGATGAACAGAAAGCCAGCAGGATGGATGGCAGTACTTGTACTATTTGCATACCCTATAAAGCTCTAAATTAACTTTATCCGCTCAGGACAAAAGATCTGGAGAACACTGTAAGCAAACATCTGCTCAATATACATTCACCATTAAAAAGTAAACAGTAGGTTTGGCTCCATAAGGAACAGGCTGAAAATTATCAGAGTACAACACATCACATAAACCAATGGCATGGCCTGGAATACTCCGCAAAGCAATGATCACACCAGCACAAAAACAGCTCTCAAGCATCAAACCGGCTTGAATGATGAGAGATTAGAATATAAACATGGAATAACATTCACGAGGAGAGACTGAAGAGACTGGGATACTGTTTGACAGATGCTTATAAAATACTGAATGGTATAGAAAAGATGGACAGGGAGCTCCTGCTTCCAGGCGAACAACTCCAGAACGAGAAGACACTCAACGCGACCGAAGGTGGGGAAACCCTGAGCCCACTGAAGGAAATGCTTTTAACACCATCTGTAAACGTAAGATGAACCGCTTTGCTATAGGAAGACGTGAAAGACAAGAACAGGGGTTTCCAAGTGCCTGACCATCAAACGGAGAACTATTACGAACGGCCTGGCCATACTCGATATCAAAAGGTAATGAAAGATGGTACAATGTCCAAGGCCAGGGTTAGAACCAATCTCTAACTCTAGAAGACCTTTACTACCCTATTTCTACCTTTGCCAGCCTTCTCCTGAATGTCTGATGCTCACCACTATCAAAACCACGGTATTAAACACGTGGAGTGCTGGTCCAGAGCGGCAGTTAGCATCCTTACGGAAAAACAAATTTCTCGTGGAGTTTTGTTGGGGAGCGGGTGAGGATAAGGGCAGAGGCCTCGTCCCTGGCTCTTGCATGGCCTGTACAAGAACTACGAGCGACTACTGCTCCTTGCAACAGGGTGGCTAAGGGGACATGCGGCATGAGGCTCCCCTGCATCCTCATGTGTCCAGCGCCCTGTATCCTTAGGCTGAGAATGCCTCCTGCTGATTTCCTAGCTGTGTCTGAATATTAAAGCTGGATCAGGAGCAGTTTTCCCTTCGACGTTTTTTCCTGAAACACCAAAGATACTGCTTTATCTCAAATCAGAGCAAAAAGAGAAGGAAAAAAAAAAGAAAGTTTTGTTAGAACTGCCCTGTACAGCCAAACCCTGAGACTGGAAACAATTCAGATGTCTACGGTCTAACTGGGATCTTAATTTGATTTTACAGTAGTTTAATCCCTTTGAATTCAGCAGACTTCCTTCTACAGTGGTGTAAGAAAGACAAAAAATCACGCCATGTGTCTTTTCATAGGCAGGTGAGCTTCTGTAGTGTGATGGAAATGAGAAGATGAATGTCAGAAAGTGGGCCAAATTCTTTTCTCTGTTAAACAAGCCTGAGTGAGAGTAGGATTTTACTGTAGGAACTGAAGCTGACAGCATGTCAACCAGCACTCATTCAGCTGGGAGGGCTGGGAGAGATTATTTAAAGTTGTCAGCTCCTTCCATGCCTGGCTTTTGGCAACTCTTCTTGTCCCTTTCCACTGTATACTCTTTATACATGCTGGTTTAAATTAAGAAACTGAAGTGAGGGAACTGAAAGGTAAACTTAAAGAAAATAATGCAGAAACAAATGTTTTGCCCTATTTTTTTTTTTTTTTTTTTTTGTAAATTTTAAAGCTACTAGATAGGGAGCTTGCAAACACTGACAGGTCTTATGGTGTACTCTGACAGAAACGGATGCCCCGTTGTTGTTACTTGCTTCATTCTGGCGCTTACTTTGGCAACCACAAATACCGAGAACCAGAGAGCAACGTTTGATCCCGTAAAACTAGAACAGAGCAAATAATTGATAACAAATGAGGCTTGCTTTCCACTCATCTCAATCTTCTGCTAATAACTGGTAGAAGGCAATGTCGAAATGCAAATGAGCCAGGCTTGGGTGCTGTGGGAATACACGGGGTAAGTAAAACATCATTCGGAAAGGTTTGCATAGGTGCTTCCATTATGCACACTTTAAAAAGCCTGCCAGCATGAATCTGCTCCGTCGAGTTAAGCTATTGCAGTTTAACGTCCTTTCTGTGCATTTTCAGAGGGATATTCGTTCCGTCCGGCTCCCTAAGCGGACTGCCCCGCTGCCCTTTATCTCCCTTTTGCCCCAACTTTGTCAGCACAAGCACTGAGGCCAACTGAAGGAATAAACTGCCTGTTTAATTAGACCGCTGTCTAATTCTGATGGATATCCTCGGTAATAAAACCCCAACAATATGTAAAAGGATAACCCGAGGTACTTCTGTTGGTGATTACTTCCTGATCTATGAAGCAGAATCCCCAACCAGTACAGAAAAGCGCTGTTTGCTTTTAAAGCATATTTACTTTCAAGATTTCACAGACACTTTACGAACTTCGGGCAGGGAGCATGTCAGGGAGGTTTCTGAAAGAAAAGTAGCTAGTTAGTCCGCACTACCGTGCTGGAGTCCCTTTTCTCTTCCACCTTCGTATAGATGACATTACACCGATCTGAAAAAAGTGAAAATACGGTGGAAGTGCTGCGTACCCTTCACGATTTCACTCTTTTCAGCTTCCTAAAGAGCAGCATCATTCCAACCTTAATGACATTAACAGCACCTGTCTAAGTCAGCGGTCTTCTAGGAGGTTTTGCGGATAGTTTCATTGCGGGAGGAAGACTTGGCATACGTGGGTGTAGGTACAAAAAGACACCTCTAACAGTATTCTCCGAGATGATCCAAAGCCTATTAAAAGCAACGGGGATCTTTTTCTCTGGTGCTCACAGGTTCTGGATTAGGCTCTGCTTTACTCATTTTAAAACGATCCCCCGTTCAGCTCAGTCGCTACCTGTTGCAGACATTGAGTCCGAACGCTCGGAAGATCTGCACGGGGCTGCACCGTTAACGGTGCGCGCCTACGAGGGGTAGGAGAAACACCTTCAGCTTCTGCCTGCAAATCATCCCGAATGATTTTTATTTATTTTTATTTTTTTTTAATCCTTTTTTAAAAAAAAAATCCTTCAAGCAAATTAGCATTTTGCTTATGGGGCTCGTGCACACTTTTTAAACCCATACTATTTTCTAGCAGTACTTGCTCTACCGCTCCTCCCATTTGTAGCATACCTTGGCTCTGGTTAGGAGCTGGGGATCCACACGTAGCGAGAAGATCCACGTGAACCCAACCATTAGCTGAGCTTGAAGCCTTGGGAAATGTCAAGGTAAACGTTTAAGGACCGGCTTCCCTTTGAAGGCACCACGTATAACTATACGATACTATTGACTCAAGAAGTAATGCTGAACACTGGAAGTGTTCAGTCAGCATTTTAAACTATTATGAGCTACCTTCTGAACCATTGCCAAGTTAATAGACAATGAAAGATAATGAGCTTGAAATTGGGTGTTAAATTGCATTTTTGGTTCTCTCCTTTTTTTTTTTTTTTTTTTTTCTTGAAGTTTAACTGTTTCCTCCAGAAACAACATCATCTTTGATGTATCATTATGTAAACATCTATTTTTAGGTGACAGAAAAAAGTCAGGCGTGGGCGAAACCCTCGCTCCTCCTGCTACATGTGTGCGGGGAAGGGGTAGAGAGGGAGACGACACACAGCGAGACCCGACGCTTTCTGGTCCCCAGAGGGAGGAAGGTGGAGAGATGAGGTTAGGTCTGCCGGCAGCATGAGCCTCCAAATTAAGGAGGAGATTACTCGACTTGCTCGTTAACGGAGCGCCCGGACGGCGACAGCCAGGGAAGGCTAAAAGGACCGCGTTCGTATCGCACGGGTAACACGAGGAGTATTTCCACGCGCTCCCGAGCTTTTAAGGACTTTCAGCTGAATTCAGGGGTTTTTTACAACCTGAAACACCTTTGTCGTGCAGGGGTAACGTGTATCCAACCTGCCCACGGCATAGCCAGGACTGTAAAAGTCATAAAACGCTGTAAGTTTACACGTCAGCATGCAGAAAACAGCAGTTATTTTTCTAAGAGCGGCATCGTGTAATAATAGCTCTTCACTGCAATAATGTAAAATTTAGTGCTTCATCTACAATCGCGTAATTAAAAAAAAAAAAAAAAAGTGTGACTCCTAGCAGTAGAAATACAGCTCTTAAAAATGTGAAAATCGGTCTAGCATTGAACACTCGCTCAAAACTTGAATGGAAGGTCTGCCACCGAAACTGTACTTTCTCTACATAAATAACTGCAAAGAAAAGGACACGATAAATACCGGTAAATTATGCTTCCGATAAACTTTTTTTACAATCAACATACCTTAAAAAGCGAAGAGTTAAAATAATCATAATTATGAAAATAATTCAAGTAATTCCAAAAGGCAGAGAAATCTTACCTGATACCAGTCACCTGCATTTTTTGCCGACTGAAGATTAAATTAGGATAGGAAGGTAGGCTTATCCTCATTAGGATAATTGTGGGATCTTTCTTTTATTTTCCTTTTAAACTAATGAGTTGCATTAATCCAGGTTCATTTTTATAAGCCTCTTGGGTCCAAATGTAAAGGACAGTCATTTTAGAAAACAATAAATTAAAAAAAAGCATGTAGCATGCATTAAGTGCACGTATTTCATAAGACCTAGGTTAATACAACTGGCATCTAGTTTAATTAATCCTTGTTAGTGTAACGACTAATATCCCTCCCTAGCATGTTTCCTTTAAACATTAGTATGTTAATTAAATGTTGTTTTTTTAAGGGTTTTTTTTTTCCTTTGTACTTCAATATGGCATTATATCATGTAAAACTATTCTGAACAACTACCTTATAGAGATGTTTCCTTACAATATCTGGTCTCTTGCAGAAATTCTGAAGCCTTTTAAAAAGCTGTTCAGGTGTAGAATACAGATATTCAGCTGCAGGAAAAACAGATACATTTTTAATGAAACAAAAACCTCAAAGCACACACTCGATATTAGTCACTTTACTAATTAAAAATGCATATTGCTCTGTGCCGCCTCGTGTTTTACATTATTTAAGCATGATTTTATAAGGTTACCTCAGCTCACAAGGATGTTTAATGCTAAATAAGACTGTGTAGTTGTGCTGTTTAGACATCTCCTTTGGGTGATTAAAATACATTATTCTAATGTAACACAATGCATATGTGATACATTTAGTGATGAGATTTTTCAAAGAACTGGTACTACATTAGTCTGTATCCTGTACCGCAGTTGCATACTATTAACTATTAAATTGTTTAAATAATTTGGTGTGATTTTCAGGCCTCGGGTTTTTTTTTTTTTCTGTGTATCAAAAAAAAATCTGCAAACCATTGCAGCATCACTGACCTTTTAACAAAAATCTATCATTACGGGTTGTGTATGCTAACAATGAAGAATGCTATTTCAAAACTTGCTTTTGTGTTATCTTAAAAGAACAGATGGCAAATATAAACTTCGTCTAATGTATTAAAACACATAAAATTTTCCTTAACACTAACATGTTGGCTTGCCAAATAAACAATTGCTTTTGCTCAAGTTTATTCTCAAACTTAGTATTTTAGCACGAATCGCGTTATTACGCTTCAGCAAAAAGAATACGCAACGAAGCAGCTACCTGGAAATATCTCTGGGTACACCAAGGCTTTGGGACACAGCGGATAACAGCCGCAATGTACAGCTTCGACCCTGAAGATCAGAAATAATAAATACAGAAAAATAGACGTTAGCGAGCCAAAAACTTATTTTGGCGCAAGAGCATTGAGGTTGACTACGTACAGCAAGAGCGAAACCTTTTTTTCTTCAGCAGCATAATCCTTCTAAATGCCAAAGTTGCTCTTTTTAAAGAAAATTTTATTGATCATATGAATTACATAGAACAGAACAGCGAGCATATGTTTTGTTCGCTGAATAAATCAAAGCGCAGCTCTGCATTTTTTTGTTTTTTAAATACTGTTTAACACATTTTATAATCAGCAGACAGACACATGTAACAACATGGTGAAGTATGGACGGCTTTTCTTAATAATGCTGCAGCGAAACAAGGGCACACGTGCGCACGTGTGGCTACGTGTGTACGTACACACCGACGCACACGATCGCCGTTACCTGGCAGAACAGATATTCTCCTTCGACTTTCAGACCCCAAAGGTTACAGTTAAATATAGCCTGGGAACAACTCGCAGCATGCTTCAGGCTGGGAGAATTTAGCTTATCCACATGCCTCAGATAATTTCCTTTATTTTGCGGGACATAAACTGTTGTATTTTTTAATAACTACCTATGAGATTCCTTTGCCAAAGCGTGCGGTGCTTTGTACTTGTGTTTTTTCAAGGCAGAATTCACAATATCTCCTGTAACGTCAACCCCAAACATTTTATAATTGCCACGCAGTGGCGCAAAGTTTTCTCGTAGAGAATCTAGAGGAAAAGGTATCCTCTTCGTGCTTGCATTTTAATAGCTGAACGGGTTAAGGCATCAAGTTTTCAGTTTATTTTTTTTGCATAATGACCATTGATCTGACATAATGTCCCTCCAAAGATACAACTGTAATTTCTGTTGGCCAGAAATTACACAGTGAAATTCAAAACACTTCTTAAAATATGTTTATTTTATGAGAGTCTTTGAATTTCCTCCAACATGTTGACCATACGAGGACTTTATTTTTAACTTCGGTTTCCCTCAGTCCCCAGGAAAAAAATATCTGAAATCTCGTCAACGTTCACCTTTTCTATTTTCACTGACGATCCAAAAGGCTTTCGCTACTTTCATGTGCATATCGGGTTTGGTACTTTATTACAGGCACCCAGAAGGAACTCTGTTTCCTTTAGATCTACTCAGTTTTAACCAGGAAAAAAATAAAATAAAGAATAACATATTCAGCTTTCATGCGAGAAAACTATGCATCTCCACAAAACCCAAAGATACACATTTCTCTGCAAATGCTTCCGCTAAGCAATGATTGCTAGTTTTTTTCATAAACTTTTAAAATTTGTAATTTATGTTTTTTTTAAATAACATATGCACTTCAGATTGCATTTTAAACATTAACAACAATTTCAAAGTGTACATCGTCTAGCACTATATTTTTTACCAAAGGGAAATG